>NW_022587810.1:0-51762 GCF_009834535.1 Camelus ferus
GTACCTCCCCATATATATGTATGGAGTGGTATTTGCAAATGAAAATAAACTTTGTGTTCCCATCATGCTGGGTGAAGGATGGGTTTCACGCACACTTATCTCTCAGAAATGAGCATGTGGAGGGACGTTCGTTCATCTTGCACAAAGGGAAAGGGTTGCAGGAGAAACTTTTACTCTGTTTTCTCAGTCTGTTTCCTAGTCCCGGGTTGAAGGTCATGCATTTTTCGTTGTAAATCCGAGTTGGAGCTAGTACCTCCCCATATATATGTATGGAATGGAGTTTGCGACTGAAAAAAAACTTTGTGTTCCCCAACAAGAAAGGTAAGGTACGGCTTTCTCACACACTTATCTCTCACAACTGAGCATGTGGAGAGACTTTCGTACATCTAGCACAAAGGGAACAGTTTGCACTGGAAATTATTACTCTGTTTCACATTCTGTTTCCTAGTGCCGTTTAGAAGTTCCAGAGTTTTCACTTTATCCCATATTTGTTGTTATTACCTCCACATATATATGTATGGAATGGAGTTTGCAATTGAAAAGATACGTAGTGTTCCCACGAAGCTAGTTTAAAGTGGCTATAGCACACAATTATCTCTCAGAACTGAGCATGTGGAGAGACGTTCGTTCATTTAACACAAAGGGAACGGTTTGCAGGAGAAAATTTTACTCTGGTTTCTCAGCCTGAGTCCTAGTGCTGGTTTCAAGTTCCTGCAGTTTTCACTGTACTCAGGATTTCTTGCTACTTCCTCCCCATATATAGGTATGGAGTGGAGTTTGCAACTTAAAAGAAACTTTGTGTTCCCAACAAGCTAGGTGAAAGACTCCTTTCACACACACATATCTCTCAGAACTGAGCATGTGGAGAGACGTTCATTCATCTAGCACAAAAGGAACGGGTTGCAGGAGAAACTTTTTCTATGGTTTCTCAGTCTGTTTCCAAGTCCTGGTTTCAAGGTCCTGCAGATTTCACTGTAAATCCGAGCTGGAGCTAGTACCTCCCCATACATATGTATGGAGTGGAGTTTGCAATTGAAAAGAAACTTTGTGTTCCCAACAAGCAAGGTGACGGACGGCTTTCTCACACACTTATCTCTCACAACTGAGCATGTGGAGAGACTTTCGTACATCTAGCACAAAGGGATCTGCTTGCAGGAGAAACTATTACTTTGTTTCTCAGTCTGTTTCTGAGTGCCGTTTTTGAAGTTCCACAATTTTCACTGTATCCCATATTTGTTTGCTATTACCTCCCCATATATATGTATGGAATGGAGTTTGCAATTGAAAAGATACATAGTTTTCCCACGAAGCTAGGTTAAATTGGCTATAGCACACAATTATCTCTCAGAACTGAGCATGTGGAGAGACGTTTGTTCATTAACCACAAGGGAATGGTTTGCAGGAGAAAATTTACTCTGGTTTCTCAGCCTGTGTCCTAGTGCAGGTTTGAAGTTCCTGCAGTTTTCACTGTACACAGGATTTCTTGCTACTTCCTCCCCATGTATGGGTATGGAGTGGAGTTTGCAACTTAAAAGAAACTTTGTGTTCCCAACAAGCTAGGTGAAGGACGGCTTCACACACAATTATCTCTCAGATCTGAGCATGTGGAGAGACGTTCGTTCATCTAGCACAAAGGGAACGGGTGGCAGGAGAAACTTTTACTCTGGTTTCTCAGTCTGTTTCCAAGTCCCGGTTTCAAGGTCCTGCAGATTTCACTGTAAAACCGAGTTGGTGCAAGTACCTCCCAATATATATGTATGGAGAGGAGTTTGCAACTGAAAAGAACCATTGTTTTCCCAACAAGCTATGTGAAGGACGGCTTTCACACACACTTATCTCTCACAACTGAGCATGTGGAGAGATGTTCGTTCATCTAGCACAAAGGGAACGGTTTGCAGGAGAAACTTTTACTCTGGTTTCACAGTCTGTTTCCTAGTGCCAGTTTGAAGTTGCACAGTTTTCGCTGTATCCCATATTTGTTGTTACTACCTCCCCATATATATGTATGGAATGGAGTTTGCAATTGAAAAGATACGTAGTGTTCCCACGAAGCTAGGTTTAAGTGGCTATAGCACACAATTATCTCTCAGAACTTAGCATGTGGAGAGACGTTCATTCATTTAACACAAAGGGAACGGTTTGCAGGAGAAACATTTACTCTGGTTTCTCAGTCTGTTCCCTAGTGCCAGTTTGAAGTTCGTGTAGTTTTCACTGTAAAACCGAGTTGGAGCTTGTACATCCCCATATATATTTATGGAGTGGAATTTGCAACTGAAAAGCAACTTTGTGTTCCCAACAATCTTGGTGAAGTGCGGCTTTCACACACAATTATCTCTCACAACTGAGCATATGGAGAGACGTTCGTTCACCTAGCACAAAGGGAACGGGTTGCAGGAGAAACTTTTACTCTGGTTTCTCAGTCTGTTTCCTATTCCCGTTTTGAAGGTCCAGCATTTTTCATTTTAAAACCGAGTTGGAGCTAGTACCTCCCCATATATATGTATGGAATGGAGTTTGCAACTGAAATAAACTTTGTGTCCCCAACAAGCAAGGTGACGTTCGGCTTTCACACACACTTATCTCTCACAACTGATCATGTGGAGCGACTTTCGTTCATCTAGCACAAAGGGAAGGGTTTGCAGGAGAAACTAATAATTTGTTTCTCAATCTGTTTCATAGTGCCGGTTTGAAGTTCCTGCAGTTTTCACTGTATCCCATATTTGTGGGTATTACCTCCCCATATATATGTATGTAATGGAGTTTGCAATTGAAAAGATACGTAGTGTTCCACGAAGCTAGGTTAAATTGGCTATAGCACACAATTATCTCTCAGAACTGAGCTTGTGGAGAGACGTTTGTTCATTTAACACTAAGGGAATGGTTTGCAGGAGAAAATTTTACTCTGGTTTCTCAGCCTGTGTCGTAGTGCAGGTTTTAAGTTCCTGCAGTTTTCACTGTACACAGGATTTCTTGCTACTTCCTCCCCATGTATGGGTATGGAGTGGAGTTTGCAACTTAAAAGAAACTTTGTGTTCCCAACAAGCTAGGTGAAGGACGGCTTCACACACACTTATCTCTCAGATCTGAGCATGTGGAGAGACGTTCGTTCATCTAGCACAAAGGGAACGGTTTGCAGGAGAAACTTTTACTCTGGTTTCTCAGTCTGTTTCCAAGTCCCGGTTTCAAGGTCCTGCAGATTTCACTGTAAACCTGAGTTGGAGCTAGTACCTCCCCATACATATGTATAGAGTGGAGTTTGCAATTGAAAAGAAACTTTGTGTTCCCAACAAGCTAGGTGAAGTTCGGCTTTCACACACACTTATCTCTCAGAACTGAGCATGTGGAGAGACGTTCGTTCATGTAGCACAAATGGAACGGGTTGCAGGAGAAACTTTTACTCTGGTTTCTTAGTCTATATCCTAGTGCCGGTTTAAATTTCCTGCAGTTTTCACTGTAATACTGAGTTGGAGCTAGTACCTCCCATATATATATACGGAGTTGATTTATAATTAAAAAAACTGTGTGTTCCCAACAAGCTAGTTGAAGGACGGCTTTTACACACACTTATCTCTCAGAACTGAGCATGTGGAGAGAATTTCGTTTATCCAGCGCAGAGAGAATGGTTTGCAGGAGAAACTTTTTATCTGGTTTCTCAGTCTGTTTCCTAGTGCCGGTTTGAATTTCCTGCAGTTTTCACTGTAAAACGGATTTGGAGATAGTACCTCCCAATATATATGTATGAATTGGTGTAGGCAACGGAAAATCATCTTTTTTCCCAACAAGCTACTTGAATGATGTCTTTCACACACACTTATCTCTCAAATCTGAGTATTTGGAGAGACTTCGTTAATCTAGAACAAAAGGAACGAGTTGCAGGAGAAACTTTTACTATGGTTTCTCAGTCTGTTTCCTAGTTCCGGTTTGAAGTTCCTGGAGTTTTCACTGTAAACCGGATTTGGAGCTATTACCTCTCAATATATATGTATGAATTGGAGTATGCAACGGAAAATCATCTTTTTTCCCAACATGCTACTTGAAGGATGGCTTTCACACACACTTATCACTCAGATCTGAGCATTAGGAGAGTCTTTCGTTCATCTAGAACAAAAGGAACGAGTTGCATGAGAAACTTTTACTCTGGTTTCTCAGTCTGTTTCCTAGTTCCGGGTTGAAGTTCCTGCAGTTTTCACTGTAAACAGGATTTGGAGATAGTACCTCCCCATATATATGTATGGAATGGAGTTTGCAACTGAAATAAACTTTGTGTCCCCAACAAGCAAGGTGACGTTCGGCTTTCACACACACTTATCTCTCACAACTGAGCATGTGGAGAGACTTTCGTTCATCTAGCACAAAGGGAAGGGTTTGCAGGAGAAACTAATAATTTGTTTCTCAATCTGTTTCATAGTGCCGGTTTGAAGTTCCTGCAGTTTTCACTGTATCCCATATTTGTGGGTATTACCTCCCCATATATATGTATGTAATGGAGTTTGCAATTGAAAAGATACGTAGTGTTCCACGAAGCTAGGTGAAAGCGGCTATAGCACACAATTATCTCTCAGAACTGAGCAAGTGGAGAGACGTTTATTCATTTAACACAAAGGGAACGGTTTGCAGGAGAAAATTTTACTCTGGTTTCTCAGTCTGTGTCCTAGTGCAGGTTTTAAGTTCCTGCAGTTTTCACTGTAAACAGGATTTGTTGCTACATCCTCCCAATATATATGTATGGAGTGGGGTTTGCAACTGAAAGAAACTTTGTGTTCCCAGAAAGTTGGTGAAGGACGGCTTTCACACAAACTTATCTCTCAGAACTGATCATGTGGAGCGACGTTCCTTCATCTAGAACAAAGGGATCGGGTTGCAGGAGAAACTTTTACTCTGGTTTCTAAGTCTGTTTACAAGTGCCGGTTTAAATTTCCTGCAGTTTTCACTGTAAAACCGAGTTGGAGCTAGTACCTCCCCATACATATGTATGGAGTGGAGTTTGCAATTGAAAAGAAACTTTGTGTTCCCAACAAGCAAGGTGACGGACGGCTTTCTCACACACTTATCTCTCACAACTGAGCATGTGGAGAGACTTTCGTACATCTAGCACAAAGGGATCTGCTTGCAGGAGAAACTATTACTCTGTTTCTCAGTCTGTTTCTGAGTGCCGTTTTGAAGTTCCACAATTTTCACTGTATCCCATATTTGTTGTTATTACCTCCCCATATATATGTATGGAATGGAGTTTGCAATTGAAAAGATACATAGTTTTCCCACGAAGCTAGGTTAAATTGGCTATAGCACACAATTATCTCTCAGAACTGAGCATGTGGAGAGACGTTTGTTCATTTAACACAAAGGGAATGGTTTGCAGGAGAAAATTTTACTCTGGTTTCTCAGCCTGTGTCCTAGTGCAGGTTTGAAGTTCCTGCAGTTTTCACTGTACACAGGATTTCTTGCTACTTCCTCCCCATGTATGGGTATGGAGTGGAGTTTGCAACTTAAAAGAAACTTTGTGTTCCCAACAAGCTAGGTGAAGGACGGCTTCACACACAATTATCTCTCAGATCTGAGCATGTGGAGAGACGTTCGTTCATCTAGCACAAAGGGAACGGGTTGCAGGAGAAACTTTTACTCTGGTTTCTCAGTCTGTTTCCAAGTCCCGGTTTCAAGGTCCTGCAGATTTCACTGTAAAACCGAGTTGGAGCAAGTACCTCCCAATATATATGTATGGAGTGGAGTTTGCAACTGAAAAGAACCATTGTGTTCCCAACAAGCTATGTGAAGGACGGCTTTCACACACACTTATCTCTCACAACTGAGCATGTGGAGAGATGTTCGTTCATCTAGCACAAAGGGAACGGTTTGCAGGAGAAACTTTTACTCTGGTTTCACAGTCTGTTTCCTAGTGCCAGTTTGAAGTTCCACAGTTTTCGCTGTATCCCATATTTGTTGTTACTACCTCCCCATATATATGTATGGAATGGAGTTTGCAATTGAAAAGATACGTAGTGTTCCCACGAAGCTAGGTTTAAGTGGCTATAGCACACAATTATCTCTCAGAACTGAGCATGTGGAGAGACGTTCATTCATTTAACACAAAGGGAACGGTTTGCAGGAGAAACATTTACTCTGGTTTCTCAGTCTGTTTCCTAGTGCCAGTTTGAAGTTCGTGTAGTTTTCACTGTAAAACCGAGTTGGAGCTTGTACATCCCCATATATATTTATGGAGTGGAATTTGCAACTGAAAAGCAACTTTGTGTTCCCAACAATCTTGGTGAAGTGCGGCTTTCACACACAATTATCTCTCACAACTGAGCATATGGAGAGACGTTCGTTCACCTAGCACAAAGGGAACGGGTTGCAGGAGAAACTTTTACTCTGGTTTCTCAGTCTGTTTCCTATTCCCGTTTTGAAGGTCCAGCATTTTTCATTTTAAAACCGAGTTGGAGCTAGTACCTCCCCATATATATGTATGGAATGGAGTTTGCAACTGAAATAAACTTTGTGTCCCCAACAAGCAAGGTGACGTTCGGCTTTCACACACACTTATCTCTCACAACTGATCATGTGGAGCGACTTTCGTTCATCTAGCACAAAGGGAAGGGTTTGCAGGAGAAACTAATAATTTGTTTCTCAATCTGTTTCATAGTGCCGGTTTGAAGTTCCTGCAGTTTTCACTGTATCCCATATTTGTGGGTATTACCTCCCCATATATATGTATGTAATGGAGTTTGCAATTGAAAAGATACGTAGTGTTCCACGAAGCTAGGTTAAATTGGCTATAGCACACAATTATCTCTCAGAACTGAGCTTGTGGAGAGACGTTTGTTCATTTAACACTAAGGGAATGGTTTGCAGGAGAAAATTTTACTCTGGTTTCTCAGCCTGTGTCGTAGTGCAGGTTTTAAGTTCCTGCAGTTTTCACTGTACACAGGATTTCTTGCTACTTCCTCCCCATGTATGGGTATGGAGTGGAGTTTGCAACTTAAAAGAAACTTTGTGTTACCAACAAGCTAGGTGAAGGACGGCTTCACACACACTTATCTCTCAGATCTGAGCATGTGGAGAGACGTTCGTTCATCTAGCACAAAGGGAACGGGTTGCAGGAGAAACTTTTACTCTGGTTTCTCAGTCTGTTTCCAAGTCCCGGTTTCAAGGTCCTGCAGATTTCACTGTAAACCTGAGTTGGAGCTAGTACCTCCCCATACATATGTATAGAGTGGAGTTTGCAATTGAAAAGAAACTTTGTGTTCCCAACAAGCTAGGTGAAGTTCGGCTTTCACACACACTTATCTCTCAGAACTGAGCATGTGGAGAGACGTTCGTTCATGTAGCACAAATGGAACGGGTTGCAGGAGAAACTTTTACTCTGGTTTCTTAGTCTATATCCTAGTGCCGGTTTAAATTTCCTGCAGTTTTCACTGTAATACTGAGTTGGAGCTAGTACCTCCCATATATATATACGGAGTTGATTTATAATTAAAAAAACTGTGTGTTCCCAACAAGCTAGTTGAAGGACGGCTTTTACACACACTTATCTCTCAGAACTGAGCATGTGGAGAGAATTTCGTTTATCCAGCACAGAGAGAATGGTTTGCAGGAGAAACTTTTTATCTGGTTTCTCAGTCTGTTTCCTAGTGCCGGTTTGAATTTCCTGCAGTTTTCACTGTAAAACGGATTTGGAGATAGTACCTCCCAATATATATGTATGAATTGGTGTAGGCAACGGAAAATCATCTTTTTTCCCAACAAGCTACTTGAATGATGTCTTTCACACACACTTATCTCTCAAATCTGAGTATTTGGAGAGACTTCGTTAATCTAGAACAAAAGGAATGAGTTGCAGGAGAAACTTTTACTATGGTTTCTCAGTCTGTTTCCTAGTTCCGGTTTGAAGTTCCTGGAGTTTTCACTGTAAACCGGATTTGGAGCTATTACCTCTCAATATATATGTATGAATTGGAGTATGCAACGGAAAATCATCTTTTTTCCCAACATGCTACTTGAAGGATGGCTTTCACACACACTTATCACTCAGATCTGAGCATTAGGAGAGTCTTTCGTTCATCTAGAACAAAAGGAACGAGTTGCATGAGAAACTTTTACTCTGGTTTCTCAGTCTGTTTCCTAGTTCCGGGTTGAAGTTCCTGCAGTTTTCACTGTAAACAGGATTTGGAGATAGTACCTCCCCATATATATGTATGGAATGGAGTTTGCAACTGAAATAAACTTTGTGTCCCCAACAAGCAAGGTGACGTTCGGCTTTCACACACACTTATCTCTCACAACTGATCATGTGGAGCGACTTTCGTTCATCTAGCACAAAGGGAAGGGTTTGCAGGAGAAACTAATAATTTGTTTCTCAATCTGTTTCATAGTGCCGGTTTGAAGTTCCTGCAGTTTTCACTGTATCCCATATTTGTGGGTATTACCTCCCCATATATATGTATGTAATGGAGTTTGCAATTGAAAAGATACGTAGTGTTCCACGAAGCTAGGTGAAAGCGGCTATAGCACACAATTATCTCTCAGAACTGAGCAAGTGGAGAGACGTTTATTCATTTAACACAAAGGGAACGGTTTGCAGGAGAAAATTTTACTCTGGTTTCTCAGTCTGTGTCCTAGTGCAGGTTTTAAGTTCCTGCAGTTTTCACTGTAAACAGGATTTGTTGCTACATCCTCCCAATATATATGTATGGAGTGGGGTTTGCAACTGAAAGAAACTTTGTGTTCCCAGAAAGTTGGTGAAGGACGGCTTTCACACAAACTTATCTCTCAGAACTGATCATGTGGAGCGACGTTCCTTCATCTAGAACAAAGGGATCGGGTTGCAGGAGAAACTTTTACTCTGGTTTCTAAGTCTGTTTACAAGTGCCAGTTTAAATTTCCTGCAGTTTTCACTGTAAAACCGAGTTGGAGCTAGTACCTCCCCATACATATGTATGGAGTGAAGTTTGCAATTGAAAAGAACTTTGTGTTCCCAACAAGCAAGGTGACGGACGGCTTTCTCACACACTTATCTCTCACAACTGAGCATGTGGAGAGACTTTCGTACATCTAGCACAAAGGGATCTGCTTGCAGGAGAAACTATTACTCTGTTTCTCAGTCTGTTTCTGAGTGCCGTTTTGAAGTTCCACAATTTTCACTGTATCCCATATTTGTTGTTATTACCTCCCCATATATATGTATGGAATGGAGTTTGCAATTGAAAAGATACATAGTTTTCCCACGAAGCTAGGTTAAATTGGCTATAGCACACAATTATCTCTCAGAACTGAGCATGTGGAGAGACGTTTGTTCATTTAACACAAAGGGAATGGTTTGCAGGAGAAAATTTTACTCTGGTTTCTCAGCCTGTGTCCTAGTGCAGGTTTGAAGTTCCTGTAGTTTTCACTGTACACAGGATTTCTTGCTACTTCCTCCCCATGTATGGGTATGGAGTGGAGTTTGCAACTTAAAAGAAACTTTGTGTTCCCAACAAGCTAGGTGAAGGACGGCTTCACACACAATTATCTCTCAGATCTGAGCATGTGGAGAGACGTTCGTTCATCTAGCACAAAGGGAACGGGTTGCAGGAGAAACTTTTACTCTGGTTTCTCAGTCTGTTTCCAAGTCCCGGTTTCAAGGTCCTGCAGATTTCACTGTAAAACCGAGTTGGAGCAAGTACCTCCCAATATATATGTATGGAGTGGAGTTTGCAACTGAAAAGAACCATTGTGTTCCCAACAAGCTATGTGAAGGACGGCTTTCACACACACTTATCTCTCACAACTGAGCATGTGGAGAGATGTTCGTTCATCTAGCACAAAGGGAACGGTTTGCAGGAGAAACTTTTACTCTGGTTTCACAGTCTGTTTCCTAGTGCCAGTTTGAAGTTCCACAGTTTTCGCTGTATCCCATATTTGTTGTTACTACCTCCCCATATATATGTATGGAATGGAGTTTGCAATTGAAAAGATACGTAGTGTTCCCACGAAGCTAGGTTTAAGTGGCTATAGCACACAATTATCTCTCAGAACTTAGCATGTGGAGAGACGTTCATTCATTTAACACAAAGGGAACGGTTTGCAGGAGAAACATTTACTCTGGTTTCTCAGTCTGTTTCCTAGTGCCAGTTTGAAGTTCGTGTAGTTTTCACTGTAAAACCGAGTTGGAGCTTGTACATCCCCATATATATTTATGGAGTGGAATTTGCAACTGAAAAGCAACTTTGTGTTCCCAACAATCTTGGTGAAGTGCGGCTTTCACACACAATTATCTCTCACAACTGAGCATGTGGAGAGACGTTCGTTCACCTAGCACAAAGGGAACGGGTTGCAGGAGAAACTTTTACTCTGGTTTCTCAGTCTGTTTCCTATTCCCGTTTTGAAGGTCCAGCATTTTTCATTTTAAAACCGAGTTGGAGCTAGTACCTCCCCATATATATGTATGGAATGGAGTTTGCAACTGAAATAAACTTTGTGTCCCCAACAAGCAAGGTGACGTTCGGCTTTCACACACACTTATCTCTCACAACTGATCATGTGGAGCGACTTTCGTTCATCTAGCACAAAGGGAAGGGTTTGCAGGAGAAACTAATAATTTGTTTCTCAATCTGTTTCATAGTGCCGGTTTGAAGTTCCTGCAGTTTTCACTGTATCACATATTTGTGGGTATTACCTCCCCATATATATGTATGTAATGGAGTTTGCAATTGAAAAGATACGTAGTGTTCCACGAAGCTAGGTTAAATTGGCTATAGCACACAATTATCTCTCAGAACTGAGCTTGTGGAGAGACGTTTGTTCATTTAACACTAAGGGAATGGTTTGCAGGAGAAAATTTTACTCTGGTTTCTCAGCCTGTGTCGTAGTGCAGGTTTTAAGTTCCTGCAGTTTTCACTGTACACAGGATTTCTTGCTACTTCCTCCCCATGTATGGGTATGGAGTGGAGTTTGCAACTTAAAAGAAACTTTGTGTTACCAACAAGCTAGGTGAAGGACGGCTTCACACACACTTATCTCTCAGATCTGAGCATGTGGAGAGAAGTTCGTTCATCTAGCACAAAGGGAACGGGTTGCAGGAGAAACTTTTACTCTGGTTTCACAGTCTGTTTCCTAGTGCCAGTTTGAAGTTCCACAGTTTTCGCTGTATCCCATATTTGTTGTTACTACCTCCCCATATATATGTATGGAATGGAGTTTGCAATTGAAAAGATACGTAGTGTTCCCACGAAGCTAGGTTTAAGTGGCTATAGCACACAATTATCTCTCAGAACTTAGCATGTGGAGAGACGTTCATTCATTTAACACAAAGGGAACGGTTTGCAGGAGAAACATTTACTCTGGTTTCTCAGTCTGTTTCCTAGTGCCAGTTTGAAGTTCGTGTAGTTTTCACTGTAAAACCGAGTTGGAGCTTGTACATCCCCATATATATTTATGGAGTTTAATTTGCAACTGAAAAGCAACTTTGTGTTCCCAACAATCTTGGTGAAGTGCGGCTTTCACACACAATTATCTCTCACAACTGAGCATATGGAGAGACGTTCGTTCACCTAGCACAAAGGGAACGGGTTGCAGGAGAAACTTTTACTCTGGTTTCTCAGTCTGTTTCCTATTCCCGTTTTGAAGGTCCAGCATTTTTCATTTTAAAACTGAGTTGGTGCTAGTACCTCCCCATATATATGTATGGAATGGAGTTTGCAACTGAAATAAACTTTGTGTCCCCAACAAGCAAGGTGACGTTCGGCTTTCACACACACTTATCTCTCACAACTGATCATGTGGAGCGACTTTCGTTCATCTAGCACAAAGGGAAGGGTTTGCAGGAGAAACTAATAATTTGTTTCTCAATCTGTTTCATAGTGCCGGTTTGAAGTTCCTGCAGTTTTCACTGTATCCCATATTTGTTGGTATTACCTCCCCATATATATGTATGTAATGGAGTTTGCAATTGAAAAGATACGTAGTGTTCCACGAAGCTAGGTTAAATTGGCTATAGCACACAATTATCTCTCAGAACTGAGCTTGTGGAGAGACGTTTGTTCATTTAACACTAAGGGAATGGTTTGCAGGAGAAAATTTTACTCTGGTTTCTCAGCCTGTGTCGTAGTGCAGGTTTTAAGTTCCTGCAGTTTTCACTGTACACAGGATTTCTTGCTACTTCCTCCCCATGTATTGGTATGGAGTGGAGTTTGCAACTTAAAAGAAACTTTGTGTTACCAACAAGCTAGGTGAAGGACGGCTTCACACACACTTATCTCTCAGATCTGAGCATGTGGAGAGACGTTCGTTCATCTAGCACAAAGGGAACGGGTTGCAGGAGAAACTTTTACTCTGGTTTCTCAGTCTGTTTCCAAGTCCCGGTTTCAATGTCCTGCAGATTTCACTGTAAACCTGAGTTGGAGCTAGTACCTCCCCATACATATGTATAGAGTGGAGTTTGCAATTGAAAAGAAACTTTGTGTTCCCAACAAGCTAGGTGAAGTTCGGCTTTCACACACACTTATCTCTCAGAACTGAGCATGTGGAGAGACGTTCGTTCATGTAGCACAAATGGAACGGGTTGCAGGAGAAACTTTTACTCTGGTTTCTTAGTCTATATCCTAGTGCCGGTTTAAATTTCCTGCAGTTTTCACTGTAATACTGAGTTGGAGCTAGTACCTCCCATATATATATACGGAGTTGATTTATAATTAAAAAAACTGTGTGTTCCCAACAAGCTAGTTGAAGGACGGCTTTTACACACACTTATCTCTCAGAACTGAGCATGTGGAGAGAATTTCGTTTATCCAGCACAGAGAGAATGGTTTGCAGGAGAAACTTTTTATCTGGTTTCTCAGTCTGTTTCCTAGTGCCGGTTTGAATTTCCTGCAGTTTTCACTGTAAAACGGATTTGGAGATAGTACCTCCCAATATATATGTATGAATTGGTGTAGGCAACGGAAAATCATCTTTTTTCCCAACAAGCTACTTGAATGATGTCTTTCACACACACTTATCTCTCAAATCTGAGTATTTGGAGAGACTTCGTTAATCTAGAACAAAAGGAACGAGTTGCAGGAGAAACTTTTACTATGGTTTCTCAGTCTGTTTCCTAGTTCCGGTTTGAAGTTCCTGGAGTTTTCACTGTAAACCGGATTTGGAGCTATTACCTCTCAATATATATGTATGAATTGGAGTATGCAACGGAAAATCATCTTTTTTCCCAACATGCTACTTGAAGGATGGCTTTCACACACACTTATCACTCAGATCTGAGCATTAGGAGAGTCTTTCGTTCATCTAGAACAAAAGGAACGAGTTGCATGAGAAACTTTTACTCTGGTTTCTCAGTCTGTTTCCTAGTTCCGGGTTGAAGTTCCTGCAGTTTTCACTGTAAACAGGATTTGGAGATAGTACCTCCCCATATATATGTATGGAATGGAGTTTGCAACTGAAATAAACTTTGTGTCCCCAACAAGCAAGGTGACGTTCGGCTTTCACACACACTTATCTCTCACAACTGATCATGTGGAGCGACTTTCGTTCATCTAGCACAAAGGGAAGGGTTTGCAGGAGAAACTAATAATTTGTTTCTCAATCTGTTTCATAGTGCCGGTTTGAAGTTCCTGCAGTTTTCACTGTATCCCATATTTGTGGGTATTACCTCCCCATATATATGTATGTAATGGAGTTTGCAATTGAAAAGATACGTAGTGTTCCACGAAGCTAGGTGAAAGCGGCTATAGCACACAATTATCTCTCAGAACTGAGCAAGTGGAGAGACGTTTATTCATTTAACACAAAGGGAACGGTTTGCAGGAGAAAATTTTACTCTGGTTTCTCAGTCTGTGTCCTAGTGCAGGTTTTAAGTTCCTGCAGTTTTCACTGTAAACAGGATTTGTTGCTACATCCTCCCAATATATATGTATGGAGTGGGGATTGCAACTGAAAGAAACTTTGTGTTCCCAGAAAGTTGGTGAAGGACGGCTTTCACACAAACTTATCTCTCAGAACTGATCATGTGGAGCGACGTTCCTTCATCTAGAACAAAGGGATCGGGTTGCAGGAGAAACTTTTACTCTGGTTTCTAAGTCTGTTTACAAGTGCCAGTTTAAATTTCCTGCAGTTTTCACTGTAAAACCGAGTTGGAGCTAGTACCTCCCCATACATATGTATGGAGTGGAGTTTGCAATTGAAAAGAAACTTTGTGTTCCCAACAAGCAAGGTGACGGACGGCTTTCTCACACACTTATCTCTCACAACTGAGCATGTGGAGAGACTTTCGTACATCTAGCACAAAGGGATCTGCTTGCAGGAGAAACTATTACTCTGTTTCTCAGTCTGTTTCTGAGTGCCGTTTTGAAGTTCCACAATTTTCACTGTATCCCATATTTGTTGTTATTACCTCCCCATATATATGTATGGAATGGAGTTTGCAATTGAAAAGATACATAGTTTTCCCACGAAGCTAGGTTAAATTGGCTATAGCACACAATTATCTCTCAGAACTGAGCATGTGGAGAGACGTTTGTTCATTTAACACAAAGGGAATGGTTTGCAGGAGAAAATTTTACTCTGGTTTCTCAGCCTGTGTCCTAGTGCAGGTTTGAAGTTCCTGTAGTTTTCACTGTACACAGGATTTCTTGCTACTTCCTCCCCATGTATGGGTATGGAGTGGAGTTTGCAACTTAAAAGAAACTTTGTGTTCCCAACAAGCTAGGTGAAGGACGGCTTCACACACAATTATCTCTCAGATCTGAGCATGTGGAGAGACGTTCGTTCATCTAGCACAAAGGGAACGGGTTGCAGGAGAAACTTTTACTCTGGTTTCTCAGTCTGTTTCCAAGTCCCGGTTTCAAGGTCCTGCAGATTTCACTGTAAAACCGAGTTGGAGCAAGTACCTCCCAATATATATGTATGGAGTGGAGTTTGCAACTGAAAAGAACCATTGTGTTCCCAACAAGCTATGTGAAGGACGGCTTTCACACACACTTATCTCTCACAACTGAGCATGTGGAGAGATGTTCGTTCATCTAGCACAAAGGGAACGGTTTGCAGGAGAAACTTTTACTCTGGTTTCACAGTCTGTTTCCTAGTGCCAGTTTGAAGTTCCACAGTTTTCGCTGTATCCCATATTTGTTGTTACTACCTCCCCATATATATGTATGGAATGGAGTTGCAATTGAAAAGATACGTAGTGTTCCCACGAAGCTAGGTTTAAGTGGCTATAGCACACAATTATCTCTCAGAACTTAGCATGTGGAGAGACGTTCATTCATTTAACACAAAGGGAACGGTTTGCAGGAGAAACATTTACTCTGGTTTCTCAGTCTGTTTCCTAGTGCCAGTTTGAAGTTCGTGTAGTTTTCACTGTAAAACCGAGTTGGAGCTTGTACATCCCCATATATATTTATGGAGTTGAATTTGCAACTGAAAAGCAACTTTGTGTTCCCAACAATCTTGGTGAAGTGCGGCTTTCACACACAATTATCTCTCACAACTGAGCATATGGAGAGACGTTCGTTCACCTAGCACAAAGGGAACGGGTTGCAGGAGAAACTTTTACTCTGGTATCTCAGTCTGTTTCCTATTCCCGTTTTGAAGGTCCAGCATTTTTCATTTTAAAACCGAGTTGGAGCTAGTACCTCCCCATATATATGTATGGAATGGAGTTTGCAACTGAAATAAACTTTGTGTCCCCAACAAGCAAGGTGACGTTCGGCTTTCACACACACTTATCTCTCACAACTGATCATGTGGAGCGACTTTCGTTCATCTAGCACAAAGGGAAGGGTTTGCAGGAGAAACTAATTAATTTGTTTCTCAATCTGTTTCATAGTGCCGGTTTGAAGTTCCTGCAGTTTTCACTGTATCCCATATTTGTGGGTATTACCTCCCCATATATATGTATGTAATGGAGTTTGCAATTGAAAAGATACGTAGTGTTCCACGAAGCTAGGTTAAATTGGCTATAGCACACAATTATCTCTCAGAACTGAGCTTGTGGAGAGACGTTTGTTCATTTAACACTAAGGGAATGGTTTGCAGGAGAAAATTTTACTCTGGTTTCTCAGCCTGTGTCGTAGTGCAGGTTTTAAGTTCCTGCAGTTTTCACTGTACACAGGATTTCTTGCTACTTCCTCCCCATGTATGGGTATGGAGTGGAGTTTGCAACTTAAAAGAAACTTTGTGTTACCAACAAGCTAGGTGAAGGACGGCTTCACACACACTTATCTCTCAGATCTGAGCATGTGGAGAGACGTTCGTTCATCTAGCACAAAGGGAACGGGTTGCAGGAGAAACTTTTACTCTGGTTTCTCAGTCTGTTTCCAAGTCCCGGTTTCAAGGTCCTGCAGATTTCACTGTAAACCTGAGTTGGAGCTAGTACCTCCCCATACATATGTATAGAGTGGAGTTTGCAATTGAAAAGAAACTTTGTGTTCCCAACAAGCTAGGTGAAGTTCGGCTTTCACACACACTTATCTCTCAGAACTGAGCATGTGGAGAGACGTTCGTTCATGTAGCACAAATGGAACGGGTTGCAGGAGAAACTTTTACTCTGGTTTCTTAGTCTATATCCTAGTGCCGGTTTAAATTTCCTGCAGTTTCACTGTAATACTGAGTTGGAGCTAGTACCTCCCATATATATATACGGAGTTGATTTATAATTAAAAAAACTGTGTGTTCCCAACAAGCTAGTTGAAGGACGGCTTTTACACACACTTATCTCTCAGAACTGAGCATGTGGAGAGAATTTCGTTTATCCAGCACAGAGAGAATGGTTTGCAGGAGAAACTTTTTATCTGGTTTCTCAGTCTGTTTCCTAGTGCCGGTTTGAATTTCCTGCAGTTTTCACTGTAAAACGGATTTGGAGATAGTACCTCCCAATATATATGTATGAATTGGTGTAGGCAACGGAAAATCATCTTTTTTCCCAACAAGCTACTTGAATGATGTCTTTCACACACACTTATCTCTCAAATCTGAGTATTTGGAGAGACTTCGTTAATCTAGAACAAAAGGAACGAGTTGCAGGAGAAACTTTTACTATGGTTTCTCAGTCTGTTTCCTAGTTCCGGTTTGAAGTTCCTGGAGTTTTCACTGTAAACCGGATTTGGAGCTATTACCTCTCAATATATATGTATGAATTGGAGTATGCAACGGAAAATCATCTTTTTTCCCAACATGCTACTTGAAGGATGGCTTTCACACACACTTATCACTCAGATCTGAGCATTAGGAGAGTCTTTCGTTCATCTAGAACAAAAGGAACGAGTTGCATGAGAAACTTTTACTCTGGTTTCTCAGTCTGTTTCCTAGTTCCGGGTTGAAGTTCCTGCAGTTTTCACTGTAAACAGGATTTGGAGATAGTACCTCCCCATATATATGTATGGAATGGAGTTTGCAACTGAAATAAACTTTGTGTCCCCAACAAGCAAGGTGACGTTCGGCTTTCACACACACTTATCTCTCACAACTGATCATGTGGAGCGACTTTCGTTCATCTAGCACAAAGGGAAGGGTTTGCAGGAGAAACTAATAATTTGTTTCTCAATCTGTTTCATAGTGCCGGTTTGAAGTTCCTGCAGTTTTCACTGTATCCCATATTTGTGGGTATTACCTCCCCATATATATGTATGTAATGGAGTTTGCAATTGAAAAGATACGTAGTGTTCCACGAAGCTAGGTGAAAGCGGCTATAGCACACAATTATCTCTCAGAACTGAGCAAGTGGAGAGACGTTTATTCATTTAACACAAAGGGAACGGTTTGCAGGAGAAAATTTTACTCTGGTTTCTCAGTCTGTGTCCTAGTGCAGGTTTTAAGTTCCTGCAGTTTTCACTGTAAACAGGATTTGTTGCTACATCCTCCCAATATATATGTATGGAGTGGGGTTTGCAACTGAAAGAAACTTTGTGTTCCCAGAAAGTTGGTGAAGGACGGCTTTCACACAAACTTATCTCTCAGAACTGATCATGTGGAGCGACGTTCCTTCATCTAGAACAAAGGGATCGGGTTGCAGGAGAAACTTTTACTCTGGTTTCTAAGTCTGTTTACAAGTGCCGGTTTAAATTTCCTGCAGTTTTCACTGTAAAACCGAGTTGGAGCTAGTACCCTCCCCATACATATGTATGGAGTGGAGTTTGCAATTGAAAAGAAACTTTGTGTTCCCAACAAGCAAGGTGACGGACGGCTTTCTCACACACTTATCTCTCACAACTGAGCATGTGGAGAGACTTTCGTACATCTAGCACAAAGGGATCTGCTTGCAGGAGAAACTATTACTCTGTTTCTCAGTCTGTTTCTGAGTGCCGTTTTGAAGTTCCACAATTTTCACTGTATCCCATATTTGTTGTTATTACCTCCCCATATATATGTATGGAATGGAGTTTGCAATTGAAAAGATACATAGTTTTCCCACGAAGCTAGGTTAAATTGGCTATAGCACACAATTATCTCTCAGAACTGAGCATGTGGAGAGACGTTTGTTCATTTAACACAAAGGGAATGGTTTGCAGGAGAAAATTTTACTCTGGTTTCTCAGCCTGTGTCCTAGTGCAGGTTTGAAGTTCCTGCAGTTTTCACTGTACACAGGATTTCTTGCTACTTCCTCCCCATGTATGGGTATGGAGTGGAGTTTGCAACTTAAAAGAAACTTTGTGTTCCCAACAAGCTAGGTGAAGGACGGCTTCACACACAATTATCTCTCAGATCTGAGCATGTGGAGAGACGTTCGTTCATCTAGCACAAAGGGAACGGGTTGCAGGAGAAACTTTTACTCTGGTTTCTCAGTCTGTTTCCAAGTCCCGGTTTCAAGGTCCTGCAGATTTCACTGTAAAACCGAGTTGGAGCAAGTACCTCCCAATATATATGTATGGAGTGGAGTTTGCAACTGAAAAGAACCATTGTGTTCCCAACAAGCTATGTGAAGGACGGCTTTCACACACACTTATCTCTCACAACTGAGCATGTGGAGAGATGTTCGTTCATCTAGCACAAAGGGAACGGTTTGCAGGAGAAACTTTTACTCTGGTTTCACAGTCTGTTTCCTAGTGCCAGTTTGAAGTTGCACAGTTTTCGCTGTATCCCATATTTGTTGTTACTACCTCCCCATATATATGTATGGAATGGAGTTTGCAATTGAAAAGATACGTAGTGTTCCCACGAAGCTAGGTTTAAGTGGCTATAGCACACAATTATCTCTCAGAACTGAGCATGTGGAGAGACGTTCATTCATTTAACACAAAGGGAACGGTTTGCAGGAGAAACATTTACTCTGGTTTCTCAGTCTGTTTCCTAGTGCCAGTTTGAAGTTCGTGTAGTTTTCACTGTAAAACCGAGTTGGAGCTTGTACATCCCCATATATATTTATGGAGTGGAATTTGCAACTGAAAAGCAACTTTGTGTTCCCAACAATCTTGGTGAAGTGCGGCTTTCACACACAATTATCTCTCACAACTGAGCATGTGGAGAGACGTTCGTTCACCTAGCACAAAGGAAACGGGTTGCAGGAGAAACTTTTACTCTGGTTTCTCAGTCTGTTTCCTATTCCCGTTTTGAAGGTCCAGCATTTTTCATTTTAAAACCGAGTTGGAGCTAGTACCTCCCCATATATATGTATGGAATGGAGTTTGCAACTGAAATACACTTTGTGTCCCCAACAAGCAAGGTGATGTTCGGCTTTCACACACACTTATCTCTCACAACTGATCATGTGGAGCGACTTTCGTTCATCTAGCACAAAGGGAAGGGTTTGCAGGAGAAACTAATAATTTGTTTCTCAATCTGTTTCATAGTGCCGGTTTGAAGTTCCTGCAGTTTTCACTGTATCCCATAATTGTGGGTATTACCTCCCCATATATATGTATGTAATGGAGTTTGCAATTGAAAAGATACGTAGTGTTCCACGAAGCTAGGTTAAATTGGCTATAGCACACAATTATCTCTCAGAACTGAGCTTGTGGAGAGACTTTTGTTCATTTAACACTAAGGGAATGGTTTGCAGGAGAAAATTTTACTCTGGGTTCTCAGCCTGTGTCGTAGTGCAGGTTTTAAGTTCCTGCAGTTTTCACTGTACACAGGATTTCTTGCTACTTCCTCCCCATATATGGGTATGGAGTGGAGTTTGCAACTTAAAAGAAACTTTGTGTTCCCAACAAGCTTGGTGAAGGACGGCTTCACACACAATTATCTCTCAGATCTGAGCATGTGGAGAGACGTTCGTTCATCTAGCACAAAGGGAACGGGTTGCAGGAGAAACTTTTACTCTGGTTTCTCAGTCTGTTTCCAAGTCCCGGTTTCAAGGTCCTGCAGATTTCACTGTAAAACCGAGTTGGAGCAAGTACCTCCCAATATATATGTATGGAGTGGAGTTTGCAACTGAAAAGAACCATTGTGTTCCCAACAAGCTATGTGAAGGACGGCTTTCACACACACTTATCTCTCACAACTGAGGCATGTGGAGAGATGTTCGTTCATCTAGCACAAAGGGAACGGTTTGCAGGAGAAACTTTTACTCTGGTTTCACAGTCTGTTTCCTAGTGCCAGTTTGAAGTTCCACAGTTTTCGCTGTATCCCATATTTGTTGTTACTACCTCCCCATATATATGTATGGAATGGAGTTTGCAATTGAAAAGATACGTAGTGTTCCCATGAAGCTAGGTTTAAGTGGCTATAGCACACAATTATTTCTCAGAACTTAGCATGTGGAGAGACGTTCATTCATTTAACACAAAGGGAACGGTTTGCAGGAGAAACATTTACTCTGGTTTCTCAGTCTGTTTCCTAGTGCCAGTTTGAAGTTCGTGTAGTTTTCACTGTAAAACCGAGTTGGAGCTTGTACATCCCCATATATATTTATGGAGTGGAATTTGCAACTGAAAAGCAACTTTGTGTTCCCAACAATCTTGGTGAAGTGCGGCTTTCACACACAATTATCTCTCACAACTGAGCATGTGGAGAGACTTTCGTACATCTAGCACAAAGGGATCTGCTTGCAGGAGAAACTATTACTCTGTTTCTCAGTCTGTTTCTGAGTGCCGTTTTGAAGTTCCACAATTTTCACTGTATCCCATTTTTTTTGTTATTACCTCCCCATATATATGTATGGAATGGAGTTTGCAATTGAAAAGATACATAGTTTTCCCACGAAGCTAGGTTAAATTGGCTATAGCACACAATTATCTCTCAGAACTGAGCATGTGGAGAGACGTTTGTTCATTTAACACAAAGGGAATGGTTTGCAGGAGAAAATTTTACTCTGGTTTCTCAGCCTGTGTCGTAGTGCAGGTTTGAAGTTCCTGCAGTTTTTCACTGTACACAGGATTTCTTGCTACTTCCTCCCCATGTATGGGTATGGAGTGGAGTTTGCAACTTAAAAGAAACTTTGTGTTCCCAACAAGCTAGGTGAAGGACGGCTTCACACCACTTATCTCTCAGATCTGAGCATGTGGAAAGACGTTCGTTCATCTAGCACAAAGGGAACGGGTTGCAGGAGAAACTTTTACTCTGGTTTCTCAGTCTGTTTCCAAGTCCCGGTTTCAAGGTCCTGCAGATTTCACTGTAAAACCGAGTTGGAGCAAGTACCTCCCAATATATATGTATGGAGTGGAGTTTGCAACTGAAAAGAACCATTGTGTTCCCAACAAGCTATGTGAAGGACGGCTTTCACACACACTTATCTCTCACAACTGAGCATGTGGAGAGATGTTCGTTCATCCAGCACAAAGGGAACGGTTTGCAGGAGAAACTTTTACTCTGGTTTCACAGTCTGTTTCCTAGTGCCAGTTTGAAGTTCCACAGTTTTCGCTGTATCCCATATTTGTTGTTACTACCTCCCCATATATATGTATGGAATGGGGTTTGCAATTGAAAAGATACGTAGTGTTCCCACGAAGCTAGGTTTAAGTGGCTATAGCACACAATTATCTCTCAGAACTGAGCATGTGGAGAGACGTTCATTCATTTAACACAAAGGGAACGGTTTGCAGGAGAAACATTTACTCTGGTTTCTCAGTCTGTTTCCTAGTGCCAGTTTGAAGTTCGTGTAGTTTTCACTGTAAAACCGAGTTGGAGCTTGTACATCCCCATATATATTTATGGAGTGGAATTTGCAACTGAAAAGCAACTTTGTGTTCCCAACAATCTTGGTGAAGTGCGGCTTTCACACACAATTATCTCTCACAACTGAGCATGTGGAGAGACGTTCGTTCACCTAGCACAAAGGGAACGGGTTGCAGGAGAAACTTTTACTCTGGTTTCTCAGTCTGTTTCCTATTCCCGTTTTGAAGGTCCAGCATTTTTCATTTTAAAACCGAGTTGGAGCTAGTACCTCCCCATATATATGTATGGAATGGTGTTTGCAACTGAAATAAACTTTGTGTCCCCAACAAGCAAGGTGACGTTCGGCTTTCACACACACTTACCTCTCACAACTGATCATGTGGAGCGACTTTCGTTCATCTAGCACAAAGGGAAGGGTTTGCAGGAGAAACTAATAATTTGTTTCTCAATCTGTTTCTTAGTGCCGGTTTGAAGTTCCTGCAGTTTTCACTGTATCCCATATTTGTGGGTATTACCTCTCCATATATATGTATGTAATGGAGTTTGCAATTGAAAAGATACGTAGTGTTCCACGAAGCTAGGTGAAAGCGGCTATAGCACACAATTATCTCTCAGAACTGAGCAAGTGGAGAGACGTTTATTCATTTAACACAAAGGGAACGGTTTGCAGGAGAAAATTTTACTCTGGTATCTCACTCTGTGTCCTAGTGCAGGTTTTAAGTTCCTGCAGTTTTCACTGTAAACAGGATTTGTTGCTACATCCTCCCAATATATATGTATGGAGTGGGGTTTGCAACTGAAAGAAACTTTGTGTTCCCAGAAAGTTGGTGAAGGACGGCTTTCACACAAACATCTCTCAGAACTGATCATGTGGAGTGACGTTCCTTCATCTAGAACAAAGGGATCGGGTTGCAGGGGAAACTTTTACTCTGGTTTCTAAGTCTGTTTACAAGTGCCGGTTTAAATTTCCTGCAGTTTTCACTGTAAAACCGAGTTGGAGCTAGTACCTCCCCATACATATGTATGGAGTGGAGTTTGCAATTGAAAAGAAACTTTGTGTTCCCAACAAGCAAGGTGACGGACGGCTTTCTCACACACTTATCTCTCACAACTGAGCATGTGGAGAGACTTTCGTACATCTAGCACAAAGGGATCTGCTTGCAGGAGAAACTATTACTCTGTTTCTCAGTCTGTTTCCGAGTGCCGTTTTGAAGTTCCACAATTTTCACTGCATCCCATATTTGTTGTTATTACCTCCCCATATATATGTATGGAATGGAGTTTGCAATTGAAAAGATACATAGTTTTCCCACGAAGCTAGGTTAAATTGGCTATAGCACACAATTATCTCTCAGAACTGAGCATGTGGAGAGACGTTTGTTCATTTAACACAAAGGGAATGGTTTGCAGGAGAAAATTTTACTCTGGTTTCTCAGCCTGTGTCGTAGTGCAGGTTTGAAGTTCCTGCAGTTTTCACTGTACACAGGATTTCTTGCTACTTCCTCCCCATGTATGGGTATGGAGTGGAGTTTGCAACTTAAAAGAAACTTTGTGTTCCCAACAAGCTAGGTGAAGGACGGCTTCACACACACTTATCTCTCAGATCTGAGCATGTGGAGAGACGTTCGTTCATCTAGCACAAAGGGAACGGGTTGCAGGAGAAACTTTTACTCTGGTTTCTCAGTCTGTTTCCAAGTCCCGGTTTCAAGGTCCTGCAGATTTCACTGTAAACCTGAGTTGGAGCTAGTACCTCCCCATACATATGTATAGAGTGGAGTTTGCAATTGAAAATAAACTTTGTGTTCCCAACAAGCTAGGTGAAGTTCGGCTTTCACACACACTTATCTCTCAGAACTGAGCATGTGGAGAGACGTTCGTTCATCTAGCACAAATGGAACGGGTTGCAGGAGAAACTTTTACTCTGGTTTCTTAGTCTATATCCTAGTGCCGGTTTAAATTTCCTGCAGTTTTCACTGTAATACTGAGTTGGAGCTAGTACCTCCCATATATATATACGGAGTTGATTTATAATTAAAAAAACTGTGTGTTCCCAACAAGCTAGTTGAAGGACGGCTTTTACACACACTTATCTCTCAGAACTGAGCATGTGGAGAGACTTTCGTTTATCCAGCACAGAGAGAATGGTTTGCAGGAGAAACTTTTTATCTGGTTTCTCAGTCTGTTTCCTAGTGCCGGTTTGAAGTTCCTGCAGTTTTCACTGTAAAACGGATTTGGAGATAGTACCTCCCAATATATATGTATGAATTGGTGTAGGCAACGGAAAATCATCTTTTTTCCCAACAAGCTACTTGAATGATGTCTTTCACACACACTTATCTCTCAAATCTGAGTATTTGGAGAGACTTCGTTAATCTAGAACAAAAGGAATGAGTTGCAGGAGAAACTTTTACTATGGTTTCTCAGTCTGTTTCCTAGTTCCGGTTTGAAGTTCCTGGAGTTTTCACTGTAAACCGGATTTGGAGCTATTACCTCTCAATATATATGTATGTATTGGAGAATGCAACGGAAAATCATCTTTTTTCCCAACATGCTACTTGAAGGATGGCTTTCACACACACTTATCACTCAGATCTGAGCATTTGGAGAGTCTTTCGTTCATCTAGAACAAAAGGAACGAGTTGCATGAGAAACTTTTACTCTGGTTTCTCAGTCTGTTTCCTAGTTCCGGGTTGAAGTTCCTGCAGTTTTCACTGTAAACAGGATTTGGAGATAGTACCTCCCCATATATATGTATGGATTGGTGTTTTAAATGGAAAAGCATCTTTTTTTCCCAACAAGCTACTTGAAGGACGGCTTTCACACACAATTGTATCTCAGAAGTGAGCATGTGGAGAGACTTTCTTACATCTAGCACAAATGGAACGGGTTGCAAGAGAAACATTAACTCTGCTTTCTCAGTCTGTTTCCTAGTGCCAGTTTTAATTCCTGCAGTTTTCACTGTAAACCCGATTTCAAGCTAGTTAGTACACATATATATGTATGGATTGGAATTTTTAAATGAAAAGAAATTTTGTGTTCCCAAAAAGGAAGGTGAAAGACAGCTTTCACAATCATTTATCTCTTAGAAATGAGCATGTTGAGAGACGATCGTTCATCTAGCACAAATGGAACGTGTTGAAGGAGAAACTTTTACTCTGGTTTCTCTGTCTGTTTCCTAGTACCGGTTTGATGTTTCTGCAGTTTTCACTGTAAAAAAATTTGGAGCTAGTACTTCCCCATATATATTTATGGAGTGGAGTTTGCAACTGAAAAGAAACTTTGTGTTCACAACAAGCTAGTTGAAGGACGGCTTTCACACATAATTATCTCTCAGAACTGAGCATGTTGAGCGACGTTCGTTCATCTAGCACAAAGGGAATGGGTTGTAGGAGAAACTTTTACTCTGGTTTCTCAGTCTGTTTCCAAGTGCCGTATTTATTCTTCTGCATTTTTTACTGTAAAACCGAGTTGGAGCTTGTACCTCCCCATATATATGTATGGAGTGGAATTTGCAACTGAAGAGAAACTTTGTGTTCCCAACAAGCTAGGTGAATTACGGCTTTCCCACACAATTATCTCTCAGATCTGAGCATGTGGAGAGACGTTCGTTCATCTAGCACAAAGGGAACGGGTTGCAGGAGAAACTTTTACTCTGGTTTATCAGTCTGTTTCCTAGTCCCGGTTTGAAGGTCCTGCATTTTTCATTGTAAAACCGATTTGGAGGTATTACCTCCCCATATATATATAAGGAATGGAGTTAGCAACTGAAAAAAAACTTTATGTTCCCAACTAGAAAATTGAGGGACGGCTTTCTCACACACGTATCTCTCACATCTGAGCATGTGGAGAGACTTTCGTACATCTAGCACAAAGGGAACTGTTTGCAGTAGAAACTATTACTCTGTTTCTCAGTCTGTTTCCTAGTGCCGGTTTGATGTTCCTGCAGTTTTCACTGTAAAACGGATTTGGAGATAGTACCTCCCAATATATATGTATGAACTGGTGTTTTCAATGGAAAAGCATCTTTTTTCCCAACAAGCTACTTGAAGGACGGCTTTCACACACAATTGTATCTCAGAAATGAGCATGTGGAGAGACATTCTTACATCTAGCAAAAATGGAACGGGTTGCAAGAGAAACATTAACTCTGCTTTCTCAGTCTGTTTCCTAGTGCCAGTTTAAATTCCTGCAGTTTTCACCGTAAACCCGAGTTCGAGCTAGTTAGTACACATATATATGTATGGATTGGAATTTTTAAATGAAAAGAAATTTTGTGTTCCCAAAAAGGAATGTGAAAGACGGCTTTCACACTCATTTATCTCTCAGAACTGAGCATGTTGAGAGACGATCGTTCATCTAGCAAAAATGGAACGGGTTGAAGGAGAAACTTTTACTCTGGTTTCTCAGTATGTTTCCTAGTCCCGGTTTGAGTGTCCTGCAGTTTTCACTGTAAAACTGATTTAGAGCTAGTACCTCCCCATATATATGTATGGAGTGGAGTTTGCAACTGAAAACAATCTTTGTGTTCCCAACCCGCTAGGTGAAGGACGGCTTTCACACACACTTATCTCTCAGAAATGAGCATGTGGAGAGACGGTCGTTCATCTAGCACAAATGGAAACGGTTGCAGGAGAAACTATTACTCTGGTTTCTCAGTCTGTTTCCAAGTCCCGGTTTCAAGGTCCTGCAGATTTCACTGTAAACCCAAGTTGGTGTTAGTACCTCCCCATACATATGTATGGAGTGGAGTTTGCAACTGAAAAGAATCTTTGTGTTCCCAACCCGCTAGGTGAAGGACGGCTTTCACACACACTTATCTCTCAGAAATGAGCATGTGGAGAGACGGTCGTTCATCTAGCACAAAGGGAACTGATTGCAGGGGAAACTTTTACTCTGGTTTCTCACTCTGTTTACTACTGCCAGTATGAGGTTCCTGCAGTTTTCACTGTCAAACCGAGTTTGAGATAGTACATCCCCATATATATGCATGGAGAGGAGTTTGCAACAGAAGAGAAACTTTGTGTTCCCAACAAGCTAGGTGAAGTTCGGCTTTCACACACACTTCTCTCTCACAATTGAGCATGTGGAGTGACGTTCGTTCATGTAGCACAAAGGGAACGGATTGCAGGGGAAATTTTTACTCTGGTTTCTCAGTCTGTTTCCTAGTGCCTGTTTGAAGTTCCTGCATTTTTCACTGTAAAAGAGAGTTGGAGTTTGTAACTACCCATATATATGTATGGAGTGTAGTTTGCAACTGAAAAGAATCTTTGTGTTCCCAACAAGCTAGGTGAAGTTCGGCTTTCACACACACTTATCTCTCAGAACTGAGCATGTGGAGAGACGTTCGTTCATCTAGCACAAAGGGAACGGGTTGCAGGGGAAACTTTTACTCTGGTTTCTTAGTCTATATCCTAGTGCCGGTTTAAATTTCCTGCAGTTTTCACTGTAAAACTGAGTTGGAGCTAGTAACTCCCATATATATATAAGGAGTTGATTTTATAATTAAAAAAACTGTGTGTTCCTAACAAGCTAGTTGAAGGACCCCTTTCACACTCACTTATCTCTCAGAACTGAGCATGTGGAGAGACTTTCGTTTATCCAGCACAGAGAGAATTGTTTGCAGGAGAAACTTTTTATCTGGTTTCTCAGTCTGTTTACTAGTGCCGGTTTGAAGTTCCTGCAGTTTTCACTGTAAAACGGATTTGGAGCAACTACCTCCAAATATATATGTAAGAATTGGTGTATGCAATGGAAAATCATCATTTTTCCCAACAAGCTACTTGAAGGATGTCTTTCACACACACTAATCTCTCAGATCTGAGCATTTGGAGAGACTTTCTTACATCTAGAACAAAGGGAACGGTTTGCAGGAGAAACTATTACTCTGGTTTCTCAGTCTGTTTCCTAGTGCCAGTTTGAAGTTCCTGCATTTTTCACTGTAAAACGGATATGGAGCTAGTACCTCCCAATATATATGTATGAATTGGTGTTTTCAATGGAAAAGCATCTTTTTTCCCAACAAGCTACTTGAAGGACGGCTTTCACACACAATTGTATCTCAGAACTGAGCATGTGGAGAGACATTCTTACATCTAGCAAAAATGGAACGGGTTGCAAGAGAAACATTAACTCTGCTTTCTCAGTCTGTTTCCTAGTGCCAGTTTTAACTTCCTGCAGTTTTCACCGTATACCCGAGTTCGAGCTAGTTAGTACACATACATATGTATGGATTGGAATTTTTAAATGAAAAGAAATTTTGTGTTCCCAAATAGGAAGGTGAAAGACGGCTTTCACACTCATTTATCTCTCAAAACTGAGCATGTTGAGAGACGATCGTTCATATAGCACAAATGGAACGGGTTGCAGGAGAAATTTTACTCCGGTTTCTCAGTCTGTTTCCTAGTCCCGGTTTGAAGGTCCAGCATTTTTCATTTTAAAACCGACTTGGAGCTAGTACCTCCCCATATATATGTATGGAATGGAGTTTGCAACTGAAAAAAAACTTTGTGATCCCAACAAGCATTGTGACGGTCGGCTTTCACACACACTTATCTCTCACAACTGATCATGTGGAGTGACTTTCGTTCATCGAGCACAAAAGGAAGGGTTTGCAGGAGAAACTAATAATTTGTTTCTCAATCTGTTTCCTTGTGCAGGTTTGAAGTTCCTGCAGTTTTCACTGTATCCCATATTTGTTGTTATTACCTCCCCATATATATGTTTGTAATGCAGTTTGCAATTGAAAAGATACGTAGTGTTCCCACGAAGCTAGGTTAAAGTGGCTATAGCACACAATTATCTCTCAGAATTGACCATGTGGAGAGACGTTCGTTCATTTAACACAAAGGGAACGGTTTGCAGGAAAAAATTTTACTCTGGTTTCTCAGTCTGTGTCCTAGTGCAGATTTTTAAGTTCCTGCAGTTTTCACTGTAAACAGGATTTGTTGCTACTTCCTCCCAATATATATGTATGGAGTGGGGTTTGCAACTGAAAGAAACTTTGTGTTCCCAGAAAGTTTGTGAAAGACGGCTTTCACAAACAGTTATCTCTCTGAAATGAGCATGTGGAGACACTTTCGTTCATCCAGCACAAAGAGAATGGTTTGCAGGAGAAACTTTTACTCTGGTTTCTTAGTCTATAACTTAGTGCCGGTTTAAATTTCCTGCAGTTTTCACTGTAAAACCGAGTTGGAGCTAGTACCTCCCATATATATATAAGGAGTTGATTTTATAATTAAAAAAACTGTGTGTTCCCAACAAGCTAGTTGAAGGACGGATTTCACACACACTTATCTCTCAGAACTGAGCATGTGGAGAGACTATCGTTTATCCAGCACAGAGAGAATGGTTTGCAGGAGAAACTTTTTATCTGGTTTCTAACTCTGTTTCCTAGTGCCGGTTTGAAATTCCTGCAGTTTTCACTGTAAAACGGATTTGGAGCTATTACCTCTTAATATATATGTATGAATTGGAGAATGCAACGGAAAATCATCATTTTTCCCAACAAGCAAATTGAAGGATGTCTTTCACACCCACTTATCTCTCAGAACTGAGCATGTGGAGAGACTTTCGTTCATCTAGCACAATGGTATCTGGTTGCAGGGGAAACTTTTACTCTGGTTTCTCAGTCAGATTCCTAGTGCCGGTTTGAAGTTCCTGCTGTTTCCATTTTATACCAGATTTTTAGCTAGTACTTTCCCTTATATATGTATGGATTGGAGTTTAGAACAGAAAAGAATCTTTGTGTTCCCAACAATCTTGGTGAAGGACTGCTTTCACACACAATTAACTCTCAGAAGTGAGCATGTGAAGAGACGTTCGTTCATCTAGTTCAAAGGGATCGTGTTGCTGGAAGAAAATTTGACTCTGGTTTCTAAGTCTCTTCCCTAGTGCCAGTTTGAAATTCCTGCACTTTTCACTGTAATACCGACTTGGAGCTAATACATTCACATATATTTTATGGGGTTGAGTTTGCAACTAAAAAGAATCTTTGTGTTCACAACAAGCTAGGTGAAGGAGGGCATTGACACACACTTATTTCTCATAACTGAGCATGTGGAGAGACGTTTGTTCACCTAGCACAAAGGGAACGGTTTGCAGAGAAACTTTTAATTTGCTTTCTCAGTCTGTTTCCTAGTGACGGTTTGAAGTTCCTGCAGTTTCACTTTAAACCACAGTAGGAGCTAGTACTTCCCCTTATATATTTATGAAGTGGAGTTTTCAACTGAAAAGGAACTTTTTGTTCCCAAAATGCTAGGTGATGTCCGGCTTTCACACACAATTATCTCTCAGAAATGAGCATGTGGAGAGACGTTCGTTCTTCTAGCACAAATGGAATTGGTTGCAGGGGAAATTTTTCTCTGGTTTCTCAGTATGTTTCCTATTGCCGGTTTGAAATTCCTGCAGTTTTCATTTTAAACCCGTTTTGGTTCAAATACCTCCCCATATATATGTATGGAGTGGAGATAGTAACTGAAAAGAATCATTCTTTCCCAAAAATCTAGGTGAAGGACGGCTTTCAAACACACTTATCTGTCAGAACTGAGCATGTGGATAGACGTTCATTCATCTAGCACAAAGGGAATGGGTTGCAGGAGAAACATTTACACTGGTTTCTCAGTCAGTTTCCTGTTCCCGGGTTGAATTTCCTGTGGTTTTCCCTTTATACCAGATTTGGAGCTAGTATTTCCCCTTATATATTATGGATTGGAGTTTACAACTGAAAAGAAACTTTGTGTTCCCAACAACCTAGGTGAAGGACGGCTTTCACACACAATTAACTCTTAGAAGTGAGCATGTGAAGAGACGTTCTTTCATCTAGCACAAAGGAAACGGAGTGCAGGAGAAAATTTTACTCTCTTTTCTCAGTCTGTTTCCTAGTGCCGGTTTGAAGTTCCTGCAGTATTCACTGTAAATCCGAGTTGGAGGTTGTACCTACCCATATATATGTATGGAGTGTTGCTTTCAACTAAAAAGAATCTTTGTGTTCCAACCAAGCTAGGTGAAGGATGGCTTTCACAAAAAATTATCTCTCAGACCTGAGCATGTGGAGAGACTTTCGTTCATCTAGTTCAAATGGAACGGTTTGCAGGAGAAACATTTACTCTGGTTTCTAAGTCTCTTCCCTAGTGCCAGTTTGAAATTCCTGCACTTTTAACTGTAATCCCAAGTTGGAGCTAGTATCTTCCCATATATATGTATGGATTGGAGCTTGCAACTGAAAAGAACTTTGTGTTCCCAAAAAGCAAGTTTAAGGATGGCTTTCACACACACTTTTCTCTCAGAACTGAGCATGGGGAGAGACTTTCGTTCATGCAGAACAAAGGGAACTGGTTGCAGGGGAAACTTTTACTCTGTTTTCTCAGTCTGTTTCCTAGTGCCGGGTTGAAGTTCCTGCAGTTTTCACTGTAAATCCGAGTTGGAGCTAGTACCCCCCCAAATATATGTATGGAGTGGGGTTTTTCAACTGAAAAGAAACTTTGTTTTCCCTACAAGCTAGATGAAGTATGGTTTTCACACGCACTTATCTCTCAGAACTGAGCTTGTGGAGAGAAGTTCTTTCATCTAGCACGAAGGGAACTGGTTGCAGGGGAAACTATTACTCTGGTTTCTCAGTCTGTTTCCTAGTGCCGATTGAAGATCCTGCAGTTTTCACTGTAAAACCGAGTTGGAGCTAGTACCTCCCCATATATATGTATGGAGTGGTGTTTGCAACTGAAAAGAAACTTTGTGTTCCCAACAATCTAGTTGAAGGACGGCTTTAACACACACTTATCTCTCAGAAATGAGCATGTAGAGAGACGTTCGTTCATCTAGCCCAACGGAATGGGTTGTAGGAGAAACTTTTACTCTGGTTTCTCAGTCTGTTTCCTAGTGCCGTTTTGATTGTTCTGCATTTTTCACTGTAAAACGGAGTTGGAGCTTGTACCTCCCCCTATACATATATGGAGTGGAATTTGCAACTGAAAAGAAACTTTGTGTTCCCAACAAGCTAGGTGAAATACTGCTTTCACACACACTTATCTCTCAGAACTGAGCATGTGGAGAAACTTTCGTTCATCTAGCACAAAGGAACGGTTTGCAGGAGAAACTTTTACTCTGGTTTCTCAGTCTGTTTCCTAGTCCCGGTATGAAGGTCCTGCATTTTTCATTGTAAAACCGAGTTGGAGATAGTACCTCCCCATATATATGTAAGGAATGGAGTTTGCAACTGAAAAAAAACTTTGTGTTCCCAACAAGCTAGGTGAAGGACGGCTTTCACACACACTAATCTCTCAGAACTGAGCATGTGGAGAGACGTTCGTTTATTTAGCACAAAGAACGGGTTACAGGAAAAACTTTTACTTTGGTTTCTAAGACTCTTCCCTAATGCCGGTTTGAATTTCCTGCAGTTTTCACTGTAAAAACGAGTTGGAGCTAGTTCCCCCCCATATATATGTATGGAGTGGTGTTAGCAACTGAAAAGAAACTTTGTTTTCCCAACAAGCTAGATGAAGTATGGTTTTCACACACACTTATCTCTCAGAACAGAGCATGTGGAGAGACTTTCGATCATCTAGCACAAAAGGAACTGATTGCAGGGGTATCTTTTACTCTAGTTTCTCAGTCTATTTTCTAATGCGGGTTTGAAATTCGTGCAGTTTTCATTGTAAACCGAGTTTGAGCAAGTACCTCCCTATATATATGTATGGAGTTGAGTTGGCAACTGAAAAGAATCTTTCTTTCCCAAAATGCTAGGTTAAGGACTGCTTTCACACACACTTATCTCTGAGAACTGAGCATGTGGAGAGACTTTCGTTCATCTAGCACATATTGAAAGGGTTGCAGGAGAAACTTCTACTCTGGTTTCTTAGTCAGTTTCCTAGTGCCGGTTTGAAGTTCCTGCTGTTTTCACTTTATACCAGATTTTAGCTAGTACTTCCCCTTATATATGTATGGATTGGAGTTTACAAATGAAAAGAAACTTTCTGCTCCCAACAATCTAGGTGAAGGACGGCTTTCACACACAATTAACTCTCAGAAGTGAGCATGTGAAGAGACGTTCGTTCATCTAGTTCAAAGGGATCGTGTTGCTGGAAGAAAATTTGACTCTGGTTTCTAAGTCTCTTCCCTAGTGCCAGTTTGAAATTCCTGCACTTTTCACTGTAATACCGACTTGGAGCTAATACATTCACATATATTTTATGGGGTTGAGTTTGCAACTAAAAAGAATCTTTGTGTTCACAACAAGCTAGGTGAAGGAGGGCATTGACACACACTTATTTCTCATAACTGAGCATGTGGAGAGACGTTTGTTCACCTAGCACAAAGGGAACGGTTTGCAGAGAAACTTTTAATTTGCTTTCTCAGTCTGTTTCCTAGTGACGGTTTGAAGTTCCTGCAGTTTCACTTTAAACCACAGTAGGAGCTAGTACTTCCCCTTATATATTTATGAAGTGGAGTTTTCAACTGAAAAGGAACTTTTTGTTCCCAAAATGCTAGGTGATGTCCGGCTTTCACACACAATTATCTCTCAGAAATGAGCATGTGGAGAGACGTTCGTTCTTCTAGCACAAATGGAATTGGTTGCAGGGGAAATTTTTCTCTGGTTTCTCAGTATGTTTCCTATTGCCGGTTTGAAATTCCTGCAGTTTTCATTTTAAACCCGTTTTGGTTCAAATACCTCCCCATATATATGTATGGAGTGGAGATAGTAACTGAAAAGAATCATTCTTTCCCAAAAATCTAGGTGAAGGACGGCTTTCAAACACACTTATCTGTCAGAACTGAGCATGTGGATAGACGTTCATTCATCTAGCACAAAGGGAATGGGTTGCAGGAGAAACATTTACACTGGTTTCTCAGTCAGTTTCCTGTTCCCGGGTTGAATATCCTGTGGTTTTCCCTTTATACCAGATTTGGAGCTAGTATTTCCCCTTATATATTATGGATTGGAGTTTACAACTGAAAAGAAACTTTGTGTTCCCAACAACCTAGGTGAAGGACGGCTTTCACACACAATTAACTCTTAGAAGTGAGCATGTGAAGAGACGTTCTTTCATCTAGCACAAAGGAAACGGAGTGCAGGAGAAAATTTTACTCTCTTTTCTCAGTCTGTTTCCTAGTGCCGGTTTGAAGTTCCTGCAGTATTCACTGTAAATCCGAGTTGGAGGTTGTACCTACCCATATATATGTATGGAGTGTTGCTTTCAACTAAAAAGAATCTTTGTGTTCCAACCAAGCTAGGTGAAGGATGGCTTTCACAAAAAATTATCTCTCAGACCTGAGCATGTGGAGAGACTTTCGTTCATCTAGTTCAAATGGAACGGTTTGCAGGAGAAACATTTACTCTGGTTTCTAAGTCTCTTCCCTAGTGCCAGTTTGAAATTCCTGCACTTTTAACTGTAATCCCAAGTTGGAGCTAGTATCTTCCCATATATATGTATGGATTGGAGCTTGCAACTGAAAAGAACTTTGTGTTCCCAAAAAGCAAGTTTAAGGATGGCTTTCACACACACTTTTCTCTCAGAACTGAGCATGGGGAGAGACTTTCGTTCATGCAGAACAAAGGGAACTGGTTGCAGGGGAAACTTTTACTCTGTTTTCTCAGTCTGTTTCCTAGTGCCGGGTTGAAGTTCCTGCAGTTTTCACTGTAAATCCGAGTTGGAGCTAGTACCCCCCCAAATATATGTATGGAGTGGGGTTTTTCAACTGAAAAGAAACTTTGTTTTCCCTACAAGCTAGATGAAGTATGGTTTTCACACGCACTTATCTCTCAGAACTGAGCTTGTGGAGAGAAGTTCTTTCATCTAGCACGAAGGGAACTGGTTGCAGGGGAAACTATTACTCTGGTTTCTCAGTCTGTTTCCTAGTGCCGATTGAAGATCCTGCAGTTTTCACTGTAAAACCGAGTTGGAGCTAGTACCTCCCCATATATATGTATGGAGTGGTGTTTGCAACTGAAAAGAAACTTTGTGTTCCCAACAATCTAGTTGAAGGACGGCTTTAACACACACTTATCTCTCAGAAATGAGCATGTAGAGAGACGTTCGTTCATCTAGCCCAACGGAATGGGTTGTAGGAGAAACTTTTACTCTGGTTTCTCAGTCTGTTTCCTAGTGCCGTTTTGATTGTTCTGCATTTTTCACTGTAAAACGGAGTTGGAGCTTGTACCTCCCCCTATACATATATGGAGTGGAATTTGCAACTGAAAAGAAACTTTGTGTTCCCAACAAGCTAGGTGAAATACTGCTTTCACACACACTTATCTCTCAGAACTGAGCATGTGGAGAAACTTTCGTTCATCTAGCACAAAGGAACGGTTTGCAGGAGAAACTTTTACTCTGGTTTCTCAGTCTGTTTCCTAGTCCCGGTATGAAGGTCCTGCATTTTTCATTGTAAAACCGAGTTGGAGATAGTACCTCCCCATATATATGTAAGGAATGGAGTTTGCAACTGAAAAAAAACTTTGTGTTCCCAACAAGCTAAGTGAAGGACGGCTTTCACACACACTAATCTCTCAGAACTGAGCATGTGGAGAGACGTTCGTTTATTTAGCACAAAGAACGGGTTACAGGAAAAACTTTTACTTTGGTTTCTAAGACTCTTCCCTAATGCCGGTTTGAATTTCCTGCAGTTTTCACTGTAAAAACGAGTTGGAGCTAGTTCCCCCCCATATATATGTATGGAGTGGTGTTAGCAACTGAAAAGAAACTTTGTTTTCCCAACAAGCTAGATGAAGTATGGTTTTCACACACACTTATCTCTCAGAACAGAGCATGTGGAGAGACTTTCGATCATCTAGCACAAAAGGAACTGATTGCAGGGGTATCGTTTACTCTAGTTTCTCAGTCTATTTTCTAATGCGGGTTTGAAATTCGTGCAGTTTTCATTGTAAACCGAGTTTGAGCAAGTACCTCCCTATATATATGTATGGAGTTGAGTTGGCAACTGAAAAGAATCTTTCTTTCCCAAAATGCTAGGTTAAGGACTGCTTTCACACACACTTATCTCTGAGAACTGAGCATGTGGAGAGACTTTCGTTCATCTAGCACATATTGAAAGGGTTGCAGGAGAAACTTCTACTCTGGTTTCTTAGTCAGTTTCCTAGTGCCGGTTTGAAGTTCCTGCTGTTTTCACTTTATACCAGATTTTAGCTAGTACTTCCCCTTATATATGTATGGATTGGAGTTTACAAATGAAAAGAAACTTTCTGCTCCCAACAATCTAGTTGAAGGACGGCTTTCACACACAATTAACTCTCAGAAGTGAGCATGTGAAGAGACGTTCGTTCATCTAGTTCAAAGGGATCGTGTTGCTGGAGAAAATTTGACTCTGGTTTCTAAGTCTCTTTCCTAGTGCCAGTTTGAAGTTCCTGCACTTTTCACTGTAATACCGACTTGGAGCTAGTACATTCCCATATATTTTTATGGGGTGGAGTTTGCAACTAAAAAGAATCTTTGTGTTCACAACAAGCTAGGTGAAGGAGGGCCTTCACACACACTTATTTCTCATAACTGAGCATGTGGAGAGACGTTCGTTCATCTAGCACAATGGGAACGGTTTGCAGAAAAAACTTTTACTCTGCTTTCTCAGTCTGTTTCCTAGTGACGGTTTGAAGTTCCTGCAGTTTTCACTGTAAACCCGAGTAGGAGCTAGTACCTCCCCTTATATATTTATGAAGTGGAGTTTGCAACTGAAAAGGAACTTTTTGTTCCCAACATGCTAGGTGAAGTCCGGCTTTCACACACACATATCTCTCAGAACTGAGCATGTGGAGAAACGTTCGTTCATTTAGCACATAGGAATTGGTTGCAGGGGAAATTTTTACTCTGGTTTCTCAGTATGATTCTTATTGCCGGTTTGAAATTCCTGCAGATTTCATTTTCAACCCATGTTGGTGCAAGTACCTCCCCATATATATGTATGGAGTGGAGATAGTAACTGAAAAGAATCTTTCTTTCCCAAAAAGCTAGGTGAAGGACGGCTTTCACACACACTTATCTGTCAGAACTGAGCATGTGGAGAGACGTTCATTCATGTAGCACAAAGGGACGGGGTTGCAGGAGAAACTTTTACACTGGTTTCTCAGTCAGATTCCTGCAGACGGTTTGAAGTACCTGTGGTTTTCACTTTATACCAGATTTGGAGCTAGAACTTCCCCTTATATATTATGGATTGGAGTTTACAACTGAAAAGAAACTTTGTATTTCCAACAATCTAGGTGAACGACGGCATTCACACACAATTAACTCTCAGAAGTGAGCATGTGAATAGTCGTTCGTTCATCTAGCACAAAAAGAACGGATTGCAGGAGAAACTTTTACTCTGGTTTCTCAGTCTGTTTCCTAGTGCCGGTTTGAAATTCCTTCAGTTTTCATTGTAAACCCGTGTTGGAGCCAGTACCTCCCCATATATATGCATGGAGTTGAGTTTGCAAATGAAAAGAATCATTTTTTCCCAAAAACCTAGTTGAAGGATGGCTTTCACACACAATTAACTCTCAAAAGTGAGCATGTTAAGAGACTTTCGTTCATCTACCACAAAAGGAACGGTGTGCAGGGGAAAATTTTACTCTGTTTTCTCAGTCTGTTTCCTAGTGAAGTTTTGAATTTCCTGCAGTATTCACTGTAAATAATAGTTGGAGCTAGTACCTCCCCATATACTTGTATGGAGTGGAGTTTGCAACTGAAAAGAACTTTGTGTTCCCAAAAAGCAAGTTTAAGGATGGCTTTCACACACACTTTTCTCTCAGAACTGAGCATGGGGAGAGACTTTCGTTCATGCAGAACAAAGGGAACTGGTTGCAGGGGAAACTTTTACTCTGTTTTCTCAGTCTGTTTCCTAGTGCCGGGTTGAAGTTCCTGCAGTTTTCAGTGTAAACACGAGTTGGAGCTAGTACCCCCCCAAATATATGTATGGAGTGGGGTTTGCAACTGAAAAGAAACTTTGTTTTCCCTACAAGCTAGATGAAGTATGGTTTTCACACACAATTATCTCTCAGAACTGAGCTTGTGGAGAGAATTTCTTTCATCTAGCACGAAGGGAACTGGTTGCAGGGGAAACTATTTCTCTGGTTTCTCAGTCTGTTCCCTAGTGCCGGTTGAAGATCCTGCAGTTTTCACTGTAGAAGCGAGTTGGAGCTAGTTACTCCCCATATATTTGTATTGAGTGGAGTTTGCAACTAAAAAGAATCTTTGTGTTCACAACAAGCTAGGTGAAGGACGGCTTTCAAACACACTTATCTCTCAGAATTGAGCATGTGGAGAGACGTTCGTTTATTTAGCACAAAGAACGGGTTACAGGAAAAACTTTTACTTTGGTTTCTAAGACTCTTCCCTTGTGCCGGTTTGAAGTTCCTGCAGATTTCACTGTAATCCTGAGTTGGAGCTACTACATACCCATATATATGTATGGAGTGGAATTTGCAATTGAAAAGAAACTTTGTGTTCGCAACATATATATGTGAAGGACGGATTCACACACACGTACCTCTCAGAAATGAGCATTTGGAGAGATATTCGTTCATCTAGCACAAAGGGAACAGGTTGCAGGAGCAATTTTTTCTCTTTTTTTTCAGTCTGTTTCCAAGTTCCTGGTTGAAATACCTGCAGTTTTCACTGTAAACCAGAGTAGGTGCTTGTACCTCCCCTTATAAATGTATGAAGTGGAGTTTGCAACTGAAAAGGAACTTTGTGTTCTCAACAAGCTAAGGTGAAGTACGGCTTTCACACACACTTATCTCTCAGAACTGAGCATGTGTTGAGACGTTCGTTCATCTAGCACAAAGGGAACTGGTTGCAGGGGAAACTATTACTCTGGTTTCTCAGTCTGTTTCCTAGTGCCGGTTTGAACTTCCTGCAGTTTTCACTGTAACACAAGTTGGGGATAGTAACTACCAATATATTTGTATGGAGTTTAGTTTACAACAAAAAACAATCTTTGTGTTCACAACAAGCTAGGTGAAGGACGGCTTTCACACACAATTATCTCTCAGAACTGAGCATGTGGAGAGACGTTCGTTCATCTAGCACAAAGGGATCCTGTTGCTGGAGAAAATTTGACTCTGGTTTCTCAGTCTTTTTCCTAGTGCCGGTTTGAAGTTCCTGCATTTTTCACTTTAAACCCGAGTTGGAGCAAGTACCTCCACATTGTTATGCATGGAATGGAGTTTGCAACTGAAAAAAACTTTGTGTTCCTAACAGGCTACTTGAAGGACGGCTTTAACACACACTTGTCTCTCAGAATTGAGCATGTGTAGAGACTTCCTTTCATCTAGCACAAAGGGAACGTGTTGCTGGTGAAACTTTTACTCTGGTTTCTCAGTCTTTTTCCTAGTGCCGGGTTGAAGTTCCTGAAATTTTCACTGTAACCACGAATTTTAACTATTAACACCCCATATATTTTTAATGATTGGAATTTGCAACTAAAAAGAATCTTTGTATTCAAAACAAGCTAGGTGAAGGACAGCTTTCACACACAGTTATCTCTCAGAATTGAGCATGGGTAGAGACGTTCGTTCATCTAGCACAAACGGAACGTGTTGCAGGAGAAACTTTTACTCTCCTTTCTCAGTCTGTTTCCTAGTGCCGGTTTGAAGTTCCTGCAGTTTTCACTGCAAACCCGAGTAGGAGCTAATACCTCCCCTTATATATGTATGAAGTGGAGTTTGCAACTGAAAAGGAACTGTGTTTTCCCAACAAGATAGGTGAAGGACGGCTTTCACACGCACTTATCTCTCAGAACTGAGCATGTGGAGCGACGTTACCTTCATCTAGAACAAAGGGATCGGGTTGCAGGAGAAACTTTTACTCTGGTTTCTAAGTCTGTTTCCAAGTGCCGGTTTGAATTTCCTGCAGTTTTCACTGTAAAAACGAGTTGGAGCTAGTTCCCCCCCATATATATGTATGGAGTGGTGTTAACAACTGAAAAGAAACTTTGTTTTCCCAACAAGCTAGATGAAGTATGGTTTTCACACACACTTATCTCTCAGAACAGAGCATGTGGAGAGACTTTCGTTCATCTAGCACAAAGGGAACTGTTTGCAGGGGTAACTTTTACTCTAGATTCTCAGTCTATTTTCTAGTGCCGGTTTGTAATTCCTGCAGTTTTCATTGTAAACCGAGTTTGAGCAAGTACCTCCCTATATATATGTATGGAGTTGAGTTGGCAACTGAAAAGAATCTTTCTTTCCCAAAAAGCTAGGTGAAGGACTGCTTTCACTCACACTTATCTCTGAGAACTGAGCATGTGGAGAGACGTTCGTTCATCTAGCACAAATTGAAAGGGTTGCAGGAGAAACTTTTACTCTGGTTTCTCAGTCAGTTTCCTAGTGCCTGTTTGAAGTTCCTGCTGTTTTCACTTTATACCAGATTTTAGCTAGTACTTCCCCTTATATATGTATGGATTGGAGTTTACAAATGAAAAGAAACTTTCTGCTCCCAACAATCTAGGTGGAGGACGGCTTTCACACACAATTAACTCTCAGAAGTGAGCATGTGAAGAGACGTTCGTTCATCTAGTTCAAAGGGATCGTGTTGCTGGAGAAAATTTGACTCTGGTTTCTAAGTCTCTTTCCTAGTGCCAGTTTGAAATTCCTGCACTTTTCACTGTAATACCGACTTGGAGCTAGTACATTCCCATATATTTTTATGGGGTTGAGTTTGCAACTAAAAAGAATCTTTGTGTTCACAACAAGCTAGGTGAAGGAGGGCTTTCACACACACTTATTTCTCATAACTGAGCATGTGGAGAGACGTTCGTTCACCTAGCACAAAGGGAACGGTTTGCAGAGAAACTTTTACTCTGCTTTCTCAGTCTGTTTCCTAGTGACGGTTTGAAGTTCCTGCAGTTTCACTTTAAACCACAGTAGGAGCTAGTACTTCCCCTTATATATTTATGAAGTGGAGTTTTCAACAGAAAAGGAACTTTTTGTTCCCAAAATGCTAGGTGATGTCCGGCTTTCACACACAATTATCTCTCAGAAATGAGCATGTGGAGAGACGTTCGTTCTTCTAACACAAATGGAATTGGTTGCAGGGGAAATTTTTCTCTGGTTTCTCAGTATGTTTCCTATTGCCGGTTTGAAATTCCTGCAAGTTTCATTTTAAACCCGTTTTGGTTCAAGTACCTCCCCATATATATGTATGGAGTGGAGATAGTAACTGAAAAGAATCATTCTTTCCCAAAAATCTAGGTGAAGGACGGCTTTCACACACACTTATCTGTCAGAACTGAGCATGTGGATAGACGTTCATTCATCTAGCACAAAGGGAATGGGTTGCAGGAGAAACTTTTACACTGGTTTCTCAGTCAGTTTCCTGTTTTCGGGTTGAATTTCATGTGGTTTTCCCTTTATACCAGATTTGGAGCTTGTATTTCCCCTTATATATTATGGATTGGAGTTTACAACTGAAAAGAAACTTTGTGTTCCCAACAACCTAGGTGAAGGACGGCTTTCACACACAATTAACTCTCAGAAGTGAGCATGTGAAGAGACGTTCTTTCATCTAGCACAAAGGAAACGGAGTGCAGGAGAAAATTTTACTCTCTTTTCTCAGTCTGTTTCCTAGTGCCGGTTTGAAGTTCCTGCAGTATTCACTGTAAATCCGAGTTGGAGGTTGTACCTACCCATATATATGTATGGAGTGGAGTTTTCAACTAAAAAGAATCTTTGTGTTCCAACCAAGCTAGGTGAAGGATGGCTTTCACAAAAAATTATCTCTCAGAACTGAGCATGTGGAGAGACTTTCGTTCTTCTAGTTCAAATGGAACGGTTTGCAGGAGTAACATTTACTCTGGTTTCTAAGTCTCTTCCCTAGTGCCAGTTTGAAATTCCTGCACTTTTAACTGTAATCCCAAGTTGGAGCTAGTATCTTCCCATATATATGTATGGATTGGAGCTTGCAACTGAAAACAACTTTGTGTTCCCAAAAAGCAAGTTTAAGGATGGCTTTCACACACACTTTTCTCTCAGAACTGAGCATGTGGAGAGACGTTCGTTTATTTAGCACAAAGAACGGGTTAAGGAAAAACTTTTACTTTGGTTTCTAAGACTCTTCCCTAATGCCGGTTTGAATTTCCTGCAGTTTTCACTGTAAAAACGAGTTGGAGCTAGTTCCCCCCCATATATATGTATGGAGTGGTGTTAGCAACTGAAAAGAAACTTTTTTTTCCCAACAAGCTAGATGAAGTATGGTTTTCACACACACTTATCTCTCAGAACAGAGCATGTGGAGAGACTTTCGTTCATATAGCACAAAAGGAACTGATTGCAGGGGTATCTTTTACTCTAGTTTCTCAGTCTATTTTCTAGTGCCGGTTTGAAATTCCTGCAGTTTTCATTGTAAACCGAGTTTGAGCAAGTACCTCCCTATATATATGTATGGAGTTGAGTTGGCAACAGAAAAGAATCTTTCTTTCCCAAAATGCTAGGTGAAGGACTGCTTTCACACACACCTATCTCTGAGAACTGAGCATGTGGAGAGACGTTCGTTCATCTAGCACAAATTGAAAGGGTTGCAGGAGAAACTTTTACTCTGGTTTCTCAGTCAGTTTCCTAGTGCCGGTTTGCAGTTCCTGCTGTTTTCACTTTATACCAGATTTTAGCTAGTACTTCCCCTTATATATGTATGGATTGGAGTTTACAAATGAAAAGAAACTTTCTGCTCCCAACAATCTAGGTGAAGGACGGCTTTCACACACAATTAACTCTCAAAAGTGAGCATGTGAAGAGACGTTCGTTCATCTAGTTCAAAGGGATCGTGTTGCTGGAGAAAATTTGACTCTGGTTTCTAAGTCTCTTTCCTAGTGCCAGTTTGAAGTTCCTGCACTTTTCACTGTAATACCGACTTGGAGCTAGTACATTCCCATATATTTTTATGGGGTTGAGTTTGCAACTAAAAAGAATCTTTGTGTTCACAACAAGCTAGGTGAAGGAGGGCTTTCACACACACTTATTTCTCATAACTGAGCATGTGGAGAGACGTTCGTTCATCTAGCACAATGGGAACGGGTTGCAGAAAAAACTTTTACTCTGCTTTCTCAGTCTGTTTCCTAGTGACGGTTTGAAGTTCCTGCAGTTTTCACTTTAAACCAGAGTAGGAGCTAGTACCTCCCCTTATATATTTATGAAGTGGAGTTTGCAACTGAAAAGGAACTTTTTGTTCCCAACATGCTAGGTGAAGGCCGGCTTTCACACACACTTATCTCTCAGAACTGAGCATGTGGAGAGACGTTCGTTCATTTAGCACATAGGAATTGGTTGCAGGGGAAATTTTTACTCTGGTTTCTCAGTATGATTCTTATTGCCGGTTTGAAATTCCTGCAGATTTCATTTTAAACCCGTGTTGGTGCAAGTACCTCCCCATATATATGTATGGAGTGGAGATAGTAACTGAAAAGAATCTTTCTTTCCCAAAAAGCTAGGTGAAGGACGGCTTTCACACACACTTATCTGTCAGAACTGAGCATGTGGAGAGACGTTCATTCATCTAGCACAAAGGGACGGGGTTGCAGGAGAAACTTTTACACTGGTTTCTCAGTCAGATTCCTGCAGACGGTTTGAAGTACCTGTGGTTTTCACTTTATACCAGATTTGGAGCTAGAACTTCCCCTTATATATTATGGATTGGAGTTTACAACTGAAAAGAAACTTTGTATTTCCAACACTCTAGATGAACGACGGCTTTCACACACAATTAACTCTCAGAAGTGAGCATGTGAATAGTCGTTCGTTCATCTAGCACAAAAAGAACGGATTGCAGGAGAAACTTTTACTCTGGTTTCTCAGTCTGTTTCCTAGTGCCGGTTTGAAATTCCTTCAGTTTTCATTGTAAACCCGTGTTGGAGCCAGTACCTCCCCATATTTATGCATGGAGTTGAGTTTGCAAATGAAAAGAATCATTTTTTCCCAAAAACCTAGTTGAAGGATGGCTTTCACACACAATTAACTCTCAAAAGTGAGCATGTGAAGAGACTTTCGTTCATCTACCACAAAAGGAACGGTGTGCAGGGGAAAATTTTACTCTGTTTTTCTCAGTCTGTTTCCTAGTGAAGTTTTGAATTTCCTGCAGTATTCACTGTAAATAATAGTTGGAGCTAGTACCTCCCCATATACTTGTATGGAGTGGAGTTTGCAACTGAAAAGAACTTTGTGTTCCCAAAAAGCAAGTTTAAGGATGGCTTTCACACACAATTTTCTCTCAGAACTGAGCATGTGGAGAGACTTTCGATCATCTAGCACAAAAGGAACTGATTGCAGGGGTATCTTTTACTCTAGTTTCTCAGTCTATTTTCTAGTGCCGGTTTGAAATTCCTGCAGTTTTCATTGTAAACCGAGTTTGAGCAAGTACCTCCCTATATATATGTATGGAGTTGAGTTGGCAACTGAAAAGAATCTTTCTTTCCCAAAATGCTAGGTGAAGGACTGCTTTCACACACACTTATCTCTGAGAACTGAGCATGTGGAGAGACGTTCGTTCATCTAGCACAAATTGAAAGGGTTGCAGGAGAAACTTTTACTCTGGTTTCTCAGTCAGTTTCCTAGTGCCGGTTTGAAGTTCCTGCTGTTTTCACTTTATACCAGATTTTAGCTAGTACTTCCCCTTATATATGTATGGATTGGAGTTTACAAATGAAAAGAAACTTTCTGTTCCCAACAATCTAGGTGAAGGACGGCTTTCACACACAATTAACACTCAGAAGTGAGCATGTGAAGAGACGTTCGTTCATCTAGTTCAAAGGGATCGTGTTGCTGGAGAAAATTTGACTCTGGTTTCTAAGTCTCTTTCCTAGTGCCAGTTTGAAGTTCCTGCACTTTTCACTGTAATACCGACTTGGAGCTAGTACATTCCCATATATTTTTTATGGGGTTGAGTTTGCAACTAAAAAGAATCTTTGTGTTCACAACAAGCTAGGTGAAGGAGGGCTTTCACACACACTTATTTCTCATAACTGAGCATGTGGAGAGACGTTCGTTCATCTAGCACAATGGGAACGGGGTTGCAGAAAAAACTTTTACTCTGCTTTCTCAGTCTGTTTCCTAGTGACGGTTTGAAGTTCCTGCAGTTTTCACTTTAAACCCGAGTAGGAGCTAGTACCTCCCCTTATATATTTATGAAGTGGAGTTTGCAACTGAAAAGGAACTTTTTGTTCCCAACATGCTAGGTGAAGGCCGGCTTTCACACACACTTATCTCTCAGAACTGAGCATGTGGAGAGACGTTCGTTCATTTAGCACATAGGAATTGGTTGCAGGGGAAATTTTTACTCTGGTTTCTCAGTATGATTCTTATTGCCGGTTTGAAATTCCTGCAGATTTCATTTTAAACCCGTGTTGGTGCAAGTACCTCCCCATATATATGTATGGAGTGGAGATAGTAACTGAAAAGAATCTTTCTTTCCCAAAAAGCTAGGTGAAGGACGGCTTTCACACACACTTATCTGTCAGAACTGAGCATGTGGAGAGACGTTCATTCATCTAGCACAAAGGGACGGGGTTGCAGGAGAAACTTTTACACTGGTTTCTCAGTCAGATTCCTGCAGACGGTTTGAAGTACCCTGTGGTTTTCACTTTATACCAGATTTGGAGCTAGAACTTCCCCTTATATATTATGGATTGGAGTTTACAACTGAAAAGAAACTTTGTATTTCCAACACTCTAGATGAACGACGGCTTTCACACACAATTAACTCTCAGAAGTGAGCATGTGAATAGTCGTTCGTTCATCTAGCACAAAAAGAACGGATTGCAGGAGAAACTTTTACTCTGGTTTCTCAGTCTGTTTCCTAGTGCCGGTTTGAAATTCCTTCAGTTTTCATTGTAAACCCGTGTTGGAGCCAGTACCTCCCCATATTTATGCATGGAGTTGAGTTTGCAAATGAAAAGAATCATTTTTTCCCAAAAACCTAGTTGAAGGATGGCTTTCACACACAATTAACTCTCAAAAGTGAGCATGTGAAGAGACTTTCGTTCATCTACCACAAAAGGAACGGTGTGAAGGGGAAAATTTTACTCTGTTTTCTCAGTCTGTTTCCTAGTGAAGTTTTGAATTTCCTGCAGTATTCACTGTAAATAATAGTTGGAGCTAGTACTTCCCCATATACTTGTATGGAGTGGAGTTTGCAACTGAAAAGAACTTTGTGTTCCCAAAAAGCAAGTTTAAGGATGGCTTTCACACACACTTTTCTCTCAGAACTGAGCATGGGGAGAGACTTTCGTTCATGCAGAACAAAGGGAACTGGTTGCAGGGGAAACTTTTACTCTGTTTTCTCAGTCTGTTTCCTAGTGCCGGTTTGAAATTCCTTCAGTTTTCATTGTAAACCCGTGTTGGAGCCAGTACCTCCCCATATTTATGCATGGAGTTGAGTTTGCAAATGAAAAGAATCATTTTTTCCCAAAAACCTAGTTGAAGGATGGCTTTCACACACAATTAACTCTCAAAAGTGAGCATGTGAAGAGACTTTCGTTCATCTACCACAAAAGGAACGGTGTGAAGGGGAAAATTTTACTCTGTTTTCTCAGTCTGTTTCCTAGTGAAGTTTTGAATTTCCTGCAGTATTCACTTGTAAATAATAGTTGGAGCTAGTACTTCCCCATATACTTGTATGGAGTGGAGTTTGCAACTGAAAAGAACTTTGTGTTCCCAAAAAGCAAGTTTAAGGATGGCTTTCACACACACTTTTCTCTCAGAACTGAGCATGGGGAGAGACTTTCGTTCATGAAGAACAAAGGGAACTGGTTGCAGGGGAAACTTTTACTCTGTTTTCTCAGTCTGTTTCCTAGTGCCGGGTTGAAGTTCCTGCAGTTTTCAGTGTAAACCCGAGTTGGAGCTAGTACCCCCCCAAATATATGTATGGAGTGGGGTTTGCAAATGAAAAGAAACTTTGTTTTCCCTACAAGCTAGATGAAGTAGGGTTTTCACACACAATTATCTCTCAGAACTGAGCTTGTGGAGAGAATTTCTTTCATCTAGCACGAAGGGAACTGGTTGCAGGGGAAACTATTTCTCTGGTTTCTCAGTCTGTTTCCTAGTGCCGGTTGAAGATCCTGCAGTTTTCACTGTAGAAGCGAGTTGGAGCTAGTTACTCCCCATATATTTGTATTGAGTGGAGTTTGCAACTAAAAAGAATCTTTGTGTTCACAACAAGCTAGGTGAAGGACGGCTTTCAAACACACTTATCTCTCAGAACTGAGCATGTGGAGAGACGTTCGTTTATTTAGCACAAAGAACGGGTTATAGGAAAACCTTTTACTTTGGTTTCTAAGACTCTTCCCTAGTGCCGGTTTGAAGTTCCTGCAGATTTCACTGTAATCCTGAGTTGGAGCTACTACATACCCATATATATGTATGGAGTGGAATTTGCAATTGAAAAGAAACTTTGTGTTCGCAACATATATATGTGAAGGACGGATTCACACACACGTACCTCTCAGAAATGAGCATGTGGAGAGATGTTCGTTCATCTAGCACAAAGGGAACAGGTTGCAGGAGCAAATTTTTCTCTTTTTTTTCAGTCTGTTTCCAAGTTCCTGGTTGAAATACCTGCAGTTTTCACTGTAAACCAGAGTAGGTGCTTGTACCTCCCCTTATAAATGTATGAAGTGGAGTTTGCAACTGAAAAGGAACTTTGTGTTCTCAACAAGCTAGGTGAAGTACGGCTTTCACACACACTTATCTCTCAGAACTGAGCATGTGTTGAGACGTTCGTTCATCTAGCACAAAGGGAACTGGTTGCAGGGGAAACTATTACTCTGGTTTCTCAGTCTGCTTCCTAGTGCCGGTTTGAACTTCCTGCAGTTTTCACTGTAACCCCAAGTTGGGGATAGTAACTACCAATATATTTGTATGGAGTTTAGTTTACAACTAAAAAGAATCTTTGTGTTCACAACAAGCTAGGTGAAGGACGGCTTTCACACACACTTATCTCTCAGAACTGAGCATGTGGAGAGACGTTCGTTCATCTAGCACAAAGGGAACGGGTTGCAGGAGAAACTTTTACTCTGGTTTCTCAGTCTTTTTCCTAGTGCCGGTTTGAAGTTCCTGCAGTTTTCACTTTAAACCCGAGTTGGAGCAAGTACCTCCACATTGTATGCATGGAATGGAGTTTGCAACTGAAAAAAACTTTGTGTTCCTAACAGGCTACTTGAAGGACGGCTTTAACACACACTTGTCTCTCAGAATTGAGCATGTGTAGAGACGTCCTTCATCTAGCACAAAGGGAACGTGTTGCTGGTGAAACTTTTACTCTGGTTTCTCAGTCTTTTTCCTAGTGCCGGGTTGAAGTTCCTGAAATTTTCACTGTAACCACGAATTGGAGCTATTAACACCCCATATATTTTTAATGATTGGAATTTGCAACTAAAAAGAATCTTTGTGTTCAAAACAAGCTAGGTGAAGGACAGCTTTCACACACAGTTATCTCTCAGAATTGAGCATGGGTAGAGACGTTCGTTCATCTAGCACAAACGGAATGTGTTTGCAGGAGAAACTTTTACTCTCCTTTCTCAGTCTGTTTCCTAGTGCCGGTTTGAAGTTCCTGCAGTTTTCACTGCAAACCCGAGTAGGAGCTAATACCCTCCCCTTATATATGTATGAAGTGGAGTTTGCAACTGAAAAGGAACTGTGTTTCCCAACAAGATAGGTGAAGGACGGCTTTCACACGCACTTATCTCTCAGAACTGAGCATGTGGAGCGACGTTCCTTCATCTAGAACAAAGGGATCGGGTTGCAGGAGAAACTTTTACTCTGGTTTCTAAGTCTGTTTTCCAAGTGCCGGTTTGAATTTCCTGCAGTTTTCACTGTAAAAACGAGTTGGAGCTAGTTCCCCCCCATATATATGTATGGAGTGGTGTTAACAACTGAAAAGAAACTTTGTTTTCCCAACAAGCTAGATGAAGTATGGTTTTCACACACACTTATCTCTCAGAACAGAGCATGTGGAGAGACTTTCGTTCATCTAGCAAAAAGGGAACTGTTTGCAGGGGTAACTTTTACTCTAGATTCTCAGTCTATTTCTAGTGCCGGTTTTGTAATTCCTGCAGTTTTCATTATAACCGAGTTGAGCAAGTACCTCCCTATATATATGTATGGAGTTGAGTTGGCAACTGAAAAGAATCTTTCTTTCCCAAAAAGCTAGGTGAAGGACTGCTTTCACTCACACTTATCTCTGAGAACTGAAGCATGTGGAGAGACGTTCGTTCATCTAGCACAAATTGAAAGGGTTGCAGGAGAAACTTTTACTCTGGTTTCTCAGTCAGTTCCTAGTGCCTGTTTGAAGTTCCTGCTGTTTTCACTTTATACCAGATTTTAGCTAGTACTTCCCCTTATATATGTAGGGATTGGAGTTTACAAATGAAAAGAAACTTTCTGCTCCCAACAATCTAGGTGAAGGACGGCTTTCACACACAATTAACTCTCAGAAGTGAGCATGTGAAGAGACGTTCGTTCATCTAGTTCAAAGGGATCGTGTTGCTGGAGAAAATTTGACTCTGGTTTCTAAGTCTCTTTCCTAGTGCCAGTTTGAAATTCCTGCACTTTTCACTGTAATACCGACTTGGAGCTAGTACATTCCCATATATTTTTATGGGGTGGAGTTTGCAACTAAAAAGAATCTTTGTGTTCACAACAAGCTAGGTGAAGGACGGCTTTCACACACACTTATCTCTCAGAACTGAGCATGTGGAGAGACGTTCGTTCATCTAGCACATAGGAATTGGTTGCAGGGGAAATTTTTACTCTGGTTTCTCAGTATGATTCTTATTGCCGGTTTGAAATTCCTGCAGATTTCATTTTATACCCGTGTTGGTGCAAGTACCTCCCCATATATATGTATGGAGTGGAGATAGTAACTGAAAAGAATCTTTCTTTCCCAAAAAGCTAGGTGAAGGACGGCTTTCACACACACTTATCTGTCAGAACTGAGCATGTGGAGAGACGTTCATTCATCTAGCACAAGGGACGGGGTTGCAGGAGAAACTTTTACACTGGTTTCTCAGTCAGATTCCTGCAGACGGTTTGAAGTACCTGTGGTTTTCACTTTATACCAGATTTGGAGCTAGAACTTCCCCTTATATATTATGGATTGGAGTTTACAACTGAAAAGAAACTTTGTATTTCCAACAATCTAGGTGAACGACGGCATTCACACACAATTAACTCGCAGAAGTGAGCATGTGAATAGTCGTTCGTTCATACTAGCACAAAAAGAACGGATTGCAGGAGAAACTTTACTCTGGTTTCTCAGTCTGTTTTCCTAGTGCCGGTTTGAAATTCCTTCAGTTTTCATTGTAAACCCGTGTTGGAGCCAGTACCTCCCCATATTTATGCATGGAGTTGAGTTTGCAAATGAAAAGAATCATTTTTTCCCAAAAACCTAGTTGAAGGATGGCTTTCACACACAATTAACTCTCAAAAGTGAGCATGTGAAGAGACCTTTCGTTCATCTACCACAAAAGGAACGGTGTGCAGGGGAAAATTTTACTCTGTTTTCTCAGTCTGTTTCCTAGTGAAGTTTTGAATTTCCTGCAGTATTCACTGTAAATAATAGTTGGAGCTAGTACCTCCCCATATACTTGTATGGAGTGGAGTGTTGCAACTGAAAAGAACTTTGTGTTCCAAAAAGCAAGTTTAAGGATGGCTTTCACACACCCTTTTCTCTCAAGAACTGAGCATGGGGAGAGACTTTCGTCATGAAGAACAAAGGGAACTGGTTGCAGGGGAAACTTTTACTCTGTTTTTCTCAGTCTGTTTCCTAGTGCCGGGTTGAAGTTCCTGCAGTTTTCAGTGTAAACCCGAGTTGGAGCTATTACCCCCCCAAATATATGTATGGAGTGGGGTTTGCAATGAAAGAAACTTGTTTTCCCTACAGCTAGATGAAGTAGGGTTTTCACACACACTTATCTCTCAGAACTGAGCTTGTGGAGAGAATTTCTTTCATCTAGCACGAAGGGAACTGGTTGCAGGGGAAACTATTTCTCTGGTTTCTCAGTCTGTTTCCTAGTGCCGGTTGAAGATCCTGCAGTTTTCACTGTAGAAGCGAGTTGGAGCTAGTAACTCCCCATATATTTGTATTGAGTGGAGTTTGCAACTAAAAAGAATCTTTGTGTTCACAACAAGCTAGGTGAAGGACGGCCTTCACACACACTTATCTCTCAGAACTGAGCATGTGGAGAGACGTTCGTTTATTTAGCACAAAGAACGGGTTACAGGAAAAACTTTTACTTTGGTTTCTAAGACTCTTCCCTAGTGCCGGTTTGAAGTTCCTGCAGATTTCACTGTAATCCTGAGTTGGAGCTACTACATACCCATATAATGTATGGAGTGGAATTTGCAATTGAAAAGAAACTTTGTGTTCGCAACATATATATGTGAAGGACGGATTCACACACACGTACCTCTCAGAAATGAGCATTGGAGAGATGTTCGTTCATCTAGCACAAAGGGAACAGGTTGCAGGAGCAAATTTTTCTCTTTTTTTTCAGTCTGTTTCCAAGTTCCTGGTTGAAATACCTGCAGTTTTCACTGTAAACCAAGTAGGTGCTTGTACCTCCCCTTATAAATGTATGAAGTGGAGTTTTGCAACTGAAAAGGAACTTTGTGTTCTCAACAAGCTAGGTGAAGTAAACGGCTTTCACACACATTATCTCTCAGAACTGAGCAGGTGTTAGACTTTCGTTCATCTAGCACAAAGGGAACTGGTTGCAGGGGAATCTATTACTCTGGTTTCTCAGTCCTGTTTCCTAGTGCCGGTTTGAACTCCTGCAGTTTTC
>NW_022587811.1:0-51702 GCF_009834535.1 Camelus ferus
GGCTTCTAGAGATTCCAGGTGCTGCAGGCAGATTACGGATCTGCCCCATTCTCAGCATACAGGAAAAATTTTGAGTGTGTGTGGGAGATGGTGAGCCACAATTCATGCAGCTACCTGGGTCTCAGGTGTTCCAAGTTCGGTGGAATTCCTCTAGTTACCTCGCATGTGAGTGTGATTCACTCGCTGTTACTTGGCTTTCCAGCCCATCCCGCATCTTTCCCTGGCAGCTTGCCCTAGGTATCTCTCAGGGAAGACATGTTAAGGCTTCAAGGATATCCCAAGCGCTGGTGAAAGAAGACGAAACGTCTGCAAAATCAGCATTCTGGAACACGGCTGAGGTTGGGGAATAAGTGTGAGCCGGACCCAATGCAGCTTCCAGGGGACAAAGTTATTCCTTGTTAGGGGGAGTTCCGCTAATTACCTCCCCTGTACATGAGGTGGCACTCGCTGCTACTTGGCTTCCCAGCCTAACCCTCACATTTCCAAGGCAACCCGCCCTAGAAACACTAAAATAAGGCAGGGGAAAGGCTTCTATCCAATCCAGGTTCTTCTGGCCAAAGACATATGATCCCCAATATCAGCAATCTGGAATAAGCCTGAGTGAGTTTGGGAGGAAGGAAGCCGCCCTCCACGCATCTAGCTGCGGTCACAGGTGTTCAATGGCAGGGGGAACTCCGCTAATACATCTCCTGCCAATGAGGAGGAAAACACTGTTACTTGGCTTTCCTGACAAGCCAACGCTTTTCCCTGTCAGCCCACAATATGGAACAATTATTGTTTGAACAGTAAGTGCCTCTTGGGGACCTCAGGCATTGCTGACAAGAGACGGAATCCTCCCGAATCTCAGCATTCCGGAACAAATCTGATTGTGTGTGATATGTGGGGATCGGCCAAGCTGGCAGCAATATTTGTTCACAGGTGTTTCCTAGAACTGGTAAATCTGCTACATACCTCCCTTGTCAATAATTAGGGACAGGTGGATACTTGGATTTCCAATCCGACCCCACATTTCCCTGGCATCCCGCCCTAGGAACTCCTCAGGGAATGCACGCAAATGTCTGCTAGGAGATCCCAAGTGCTGCTGACAAATGAAGGAACCTCCCAAATCTCAGCAAATGGAAACACGTCTTTGAGTGCAGGAGTATGGATGACACACCACAAAGTAATAACTGAGGTCACAATTCTTCACTGGAGGGAGGAAATCCTCTAAATAACTCCCTTGTCCTTGGGGACGGACTCCATGGTCTTTCGGTTTGTAGCACTTTGAATAAATTTCCCTGGCTGCCAGCCGTGAGAAACACTCACGGAAGGCATGCAAAGGGCTTCCGGGGATCCAAGCTTCTGCTGACAGAGGACGGAACCTTCCCACAATCACAAATCTGGAACAAGTCAGAGTGTGCTGGAGATATTTGGAGCCAAATTCCTTGCAGTTATGTGGCGTCACATTTGTTCCCTGTTTTGGGATTGTCCGGTAAATACCTCCAGAATACTTGGGAGGATCTCGTGGATACTTGGATTTCCAGTTAACCCCCTCTTTCCCTGGAAGTCTGCGCTAGATATCACCCACGTTAATGCAAGTGAACTGCTTCTCGGTGATCTCTGGCACTGCAGACGTAAGGTGGATCCTCCCCATACTCAGCTCTCCAGAACAAGTCTGAGTGTGATGGGGAGGATGGAGCGACCTTTCATGCAGTTACCTGGGGTCACAGTAGTTAACTGGTCTGGGGAATTTCGCTAATGACTTCCCATTTGCATGGGAAGCACTCACTGCTACTTGTGCTTCCAGCAAATCCCACACCATAAACTGGCAGCTAACACTAGGAAACTCTGAGGGAAGATGCGCGAATGGTTTCAAGGATATCTCAGACACTGGGGAAAAAGACGAATCTGCGGCACATTTGCCATTCCGGAACATGTCTGTGTGTGTGGAATAGGTGGCATTCTGCACTCCACGCAGCTTCCTGGGGACAGGCGTATTCCCTGTTAAGGGGAATTCCGTTAAGTACCTCCCTTGTCAATGGGGAGCCAATCACTTCTACGTGGATTATTACATAAACCACCATATTTCCCAGGTATCTCGCAATTTGAAACACTCAGGGAATGCACACGAAGAGAATGCACTTCTAAGAGATTCCAGGTACTCCTGAATGATATCGGAAACTCCCCACACTCGGAATTCAGAAACATGCATAAGAGTGTGAGGGAAGTGGTGAAACACAATCCACTCAAATACTTGGGGTCACAGGTGTTCCCTGGTAGCAGGAACTCAACAAATTATCTCACTGTCAATGTGGAGGCACTCGCTGCAACTTGGCTTTCAGTTCCATCCCCCGCCTTTTCCTTGCAGCTCGCACTATGAAACACACAGGTCAGGCACGCTAATGGCTTCTTGGTGATCCCAGGTCCTGCTGAATGAAGGCAGATCCTTCCCACACTCAGTATTCCAGAATACAACTGAGTGCCTTCGGAAGAGGTTGTGCCGCACTCCACGCTGCTGCCTGTGGTCACAGGTGTTCCCTGTTCTGGGAATATTCACTAAATATCTAACCTGTCCATGCAGAGGCACTTGCTGCTAATTGGCTCACCAGCACATTCCCCAGAATTCCGTGGCAGCCAGCACAATGAAACACACAGGGAAGACTCACAAAATGCTTCTTGGTTATCCAAGGAGCTGCTGACAGAAGACGGAACTTCCCTACACTCAGAATTCAGGAATAAATCTGAGTTTGTGAGGGAAAGGGCGAGGCGCCTTCCAGGGAGATAACTATTGTCACAGGTGTTCCATGGCAGGAGGATTTCCACTAAATACCTGAAATTATCATGAGTAGTCACGCACTGCTCAGTGGCTTTCCAGCACAAACCCCGAATTTTCCTGGTAGTCTGCCCTATTAAACAATCAGGGAATGCACACGAATGGCTTCCAGGAGATCCCAGGAACTCCTAACAGAAGATGGAATCTCCCCACACTCAGCATTTGGGAACATTGATGAGTGTGTGAGAGAGTGGGCGAGGTGCCCTCCATGCAGCTATCTGAGGTCACAGATGTTCCATGGTAACTGGATTCCACTAATATCCTGCCCATTAATGCAGAGACACTCAATTTTACTTCGGTTTCTACCCGAAACCCAGCCTTTACCCTGCAGCCCGCACTAGGAAACACTGAAGGAAGTCACGTGAAAGCCTTCAAGGGGATCCCAGGTGCAGCTTACTGAAGACTGAATCTCCCCACACTTAGTATTCAGGAACATATCTTAGTGTGTGGTGGAGGGTGTCAGGTGACACCACGAATTTACCTGAGGTCACAGATGTTCACATGTATGGGGAAGTCCACTGAATATCTAACCTATAATTTGGGAGACACTCACTGCTACTTGGATTTCAGGCCCAACTCCCAACTTTCCATGTTAGCCAGCCCCTGGAATCACTCATGGAATGCACGAGAAGGGCTTAGAGCAGTTCCAAGGCGCAGCTCTTGAAGATTGTACCTCACTAAACTTAGCATTCCTGGACAATTCTGAGTGCCTTAGGGAGGGGCGAGTCTCCTGCACGCAGGTACTTGGGGTCACAACAGTTCCCTCTTGTGAAGATGTCCGCTATTTACCTACATGTGCTTGGGGAGGAACTCGATTCTACTTGGGTTTCCAGCCAAAAAACCAAATTTCCCTGTGTGCACGCCATATGGAACACTCAGGGAAGACACACAATTGGCTTCTAAGAGATTCCAGTTGCTGCAGGCGGAATACGGATCTGCCCCATTCTCAGCATACAGGAAAAATTTTGAGTGTGTGTGGGATTTGGTGAGCCGCAATTCATGCATCTACCTGGATCTCAGGAGTTCCAAGATCGGTGGAATTCCTCTAGTTATCTCGCATGTGCGTGAGATTCACTCGCTGTTACATGGTTTTCCAGCCCATCCCGCATCTTTCCCTGGCAGCTTGCCCTAGTTATCTCTCAGGGATTACATGCTAAGGCTTCAAGGAGATCCCAAACGCTGGTGAAAGAAGATGAAACGTCTGCAAATCTGCATTCTGGAACTCGGCTGAGTTTGGGGAATAAGTTGGAGCGGGACACCATGCAGCTTCCAGGAGACACAGGTATTCCCTTTTAGGGGGAATTCCGCTAATTATCTCCCATGTACATGAGGTGGCACTCGCTGCTACTTGGCTTCCCAGCCTAACCCTCAAATTTCCATGGAAACCCGCCCTAGGAAACACTCAAATAAGTCAGGGGAAAATCTTCTATGGAATCCAGGTGCTTCTGGCCAAAGACATATGATCCCCAATCTCAGCAATCTGGAATAAGCCTGAGTGAATTGGGGAGTTAGGAAGCCGCCCTCCACGCAGCTTGCTGGGGTCACAGGTGTTCAATGGCATGGGGAACTCCGCTAATACATCTCCTGCCAATGAGGAGGAAAACACTGTTACTTGGCTATCCTGACAAACCAACGCTTTTCCTTTCAGCCCACAATATGGAACAATTCTTTTTGAACTGCAAGGGCCTCTTGGGGATCTCAAGCATTGCTGACAAGAGACGGATCCTCCCGAATCTCAGCATTCCGGAACAAATCTGAGTGTGTGTGATATGTGGGGAGCAGCCAAGCTGTCAGCAATATTTTGTCACAGGTGTTCCCTAGAACTGGTAAATCTGCTACATAACTCCCTTGTAAATAATTAGGGACAGGTGGATACTTGGAATTCCAATCCGACCCCCACATTTCCCTGGCATTCCGCTCAAGGAACCCCTCAGGGAATGCACGCAAATGACTGCTAGGAGATCCCACGTGCTGCTGACAAATGAAGGAACCTCCCAAATCTCAGCAAATGAAAACACGTCTTTGAGTGCAGGGGAAGGGATGACACACCTCAATGTACTAACAGAGGTCACAAATGTTCACTGGAAGGAGGAAATCCTCTAATTAACCCCCCTGTCCTTGGGGACCGACTCCATGGTCCTTCGGTTTGTAGCCCTTTGAATTAATTTCCCTGGCTGCCAGCCGTGAGAAACACTCACGGAATACATGCCAAGGGCTTCCGTGGATCCAAGTTTCTGCTAACCGTGTACGGAACATTCCCACAATCACAAACCTGGAAGAAGTCAGAGTGTGCGGGAGATATTTGGAGCCAAATTCCTTGCAGTTATGAGGCTTCACATTTGTTCCCTGTTAGGGGATTGTCCGGTAAATTCATCCAGAGTCCTTGGGAGGATCTCGTGGATACTTGGATTTCCAGTTAACCCCCTCCTTTCCCTGGAAGTCTGCGCTAGATATCACCCACGGTAAACAAGTGAACTGCTCCTCGGTGATCTCTGGCACTGCAGACGTAAGGTGGATCCTCCCCATACTCAGCTCTCCAGAACAAGTTTGTGTGTGTTGGGGAGGATGGAGTGATCTTTCATGCAGTTACATGGGGTCACAGTAGTTAACTGGTCTGGGGAATTTCGCTAATGACTTCCCATTTGCATGGGAAGCACTCACTGCTACTTGTGTTTCCAGCAAATCCCACACCTTAAACAGGCCGTTAACACTAGGAAACTCTGAGGGAAAATGCGCGAATGGTTTCAAAAATATCTCAGACACTGGTGAAAAAGACGAATCTGCGGCATATTTGCCATTCCGGAACATGTCTGTGTGTGTGGAATAGGTGGCATTCCGCAATCCACGCAGCTTTCTGGGGACAGGCGTATTCCCTGTTAAGGGGAATTCCGGTAAATACCTCCCTTGTCAATGGGGAGCCAATCACTTCTACGTGGATTATTACATCAACCACCACATTTCCCAGGTAGCCCTCACTTTGAAACAATCAGGGAATGCACACGAAGAGAATGCACTGCTAAGGGATCCCAGGTGCTCCTGACTGATATCGGAAACTCCCCACACTCGGAATTCAGAAACATGCATAAGGGTGTGAGGGAGGTGGCCAAACACACTCCACTCTACTACCTGGGGTCACAGGTGTTCCCTGGTAGGAGGAACTCCACAAATTATCTCACTGTCAATGTGGAGGCACTCGCTGCAACTTGGCTTTCAGTTCCATCCCCCGCCTTTTCCTTGCAGGTCGCACTATGAAACACACAGGGCAGGCACGCTAATGGCTTCTAGGTGATCCCAGGTCCTGCTGAATGTAGGCAGATCCTTCCCACACTCAGTATTCCAGAATACGTCTGAGTGTTTTCGGTAGAGGTTGTGCCGCGCTCCACGCTGCTGCCTGTGGTCACAGGTGTTCCCTGGTCTGGGAATATCCACTAAATATCAAACCTGTCCATGCAGAGGCACTTGCTGCTAATTGGCTCACCAGCATATTCCCCAGAATTCCGTGGCAGCCAGCACAATGAAACACACAGGGAAGGCTCAAAAAATGTTTCTTGGTTATCCAAGGAGTTGCTGAGAGAAGACGGAACTTCCCCACACTCAGAATTCAGGAATAAATCTGAGTTTGTGAGGGAAAGGGCGAGGCGCCTTCCAGGGAGATACCTAGGGTTACAGGTGTTCCATGGCAGGAGGATTTCCACTAAATACCTGAAATTATGAGGAGTCATGCACTGCTCAGTGGCTTTCCAGCACAAACCGTGAATTTTCCTGGTAGTCTGCCCTATTAAACAATCAGGGAATGCACACGAATGGCTTCCAGGAGATCCCAGGAACTCCTAACAGAAGATGGAATCTCCCCACACTCAGCATTTGGGAACATTGATGAGTGTGTGGGAGAGTGGGCGAGGTGCCCTCCATGCAGCTATCTGAGGTCACAGATGTTCCATGGTAAATGGATTCCGCTAATATCCTGCCCAGTAATGCAGAGACACTCATTATTACTTCGGTTTCTAGCCAAATCCCAGCCTTTCCACTGCAGCCCATACTAGGAAACACTGAAGGAAGTCACCTGAAAACTTCTAGGGGATCCCATCTGCTGCTTAGAGAAGACTGAATCTCCCCACACTCAATATTCATTAGCACATCTTAGTGTGTGTTGGAGGGTGTCAGGTGACACCACGAAGTTACCTGAGGTCACAGATATTCCCTTCTATGTTGAAGTCTACTGAATACCTCCCCTATATTTTGGGAGACACTCACTGCTACCTGGATTTCAGGCAAAACCCCAACCTTTCACTGTAAGCCAGCCCCAGTTTTCACTCATGGAACGCACGTGAAGGGCTTAGAGCAGTTCAAAGGAGCAGCTCTCAGAAGATGGTACCTCACGAAACTTAGCCTTCCTGTACAATTCTGAATGCCTTAGGGAGTGGCGAGTCTCCTGCACGCAGGTACTTGGGGTCACAACTGTTCCCTCTTAGGAGGATTTCCTCTAATTTCCTCCATGTGCTTGGGGAGGAACTCGATGCTACTTGGGTTTCCAGGTTAACAAACAAATATCCCTGGGTGCACGCCATATGGAACACTCAGGGAAGACACACAAATGGCTTCATAGAGATCCCAGGTGCTGCAGGCAGATTACGGATCTGCCCCATTCTCAGCATACAGGAAAACTTTTGAGTGTGTTTGGGAGTAGGTGAGCCACAATAAATGCAGATACCTGGGTCTCAGCTGTTCCAAGGTCGGTGGAATTCCTCTAGTTACCTCGCATGTGCGTGTGATTCACTCGCTGTTACTTGGCTTTCCAGCCCATCCCGCATCTTTCCCTGGCAGCTTGCCCTAAGTATCTGTCAGGGAAGACATGCTAAGTGCTTCAAGAAGATCCCAGGCACTGGTGAAAGAAGACGAAACGTCTGCAATATCAGCATTCTGGATTACGGCAGAGGTTGGGGATTAAGTGGGAGCAAGACCCCACGCAGCTTCCAGGGGACACGATATTCCCTGGTAGGGGGAGTTCCGCTAATTACCTCCCCTGTACATGAGGTGGCACTCGCTGCTACTTGGCTTTCCAGCCAAACCCTCACATACCATGGCAACCCGCTATAGGAAACACTCAAATAAGGCAGGGGAAATGCTTCTATGGGATCCAGGTGCTTCGGGCCAAAGACATATGATCCCCACTCTCAGCAATCTGGAACAAACCTGAGTGAGTTGGGGAGGTAGGAAGCCGCCCTCCACGCAGCTAGCTGCGGTCACAGGTGTTCCATGGCAGGGGGAACTCCGCTAATACATCTCCTGTCAATGAGGAGGAAAACACTATTACTTGGCATTCCAGACAAAACAACGCTTCTCCCTTTCAGCCCACAATAGGGAATAATCATTTTTTGAACTGTAAGGGCCTCTTGGGGACCTCAGGCATTGCTGACAATAGACGGAACCTCCCAAATCTCAGCATTCCGGAACAAAACTGAGTGTGTGTGATATGTGGGGAGCGGCCAAGCTGGCTGCAATATTTGGTCACAGGTGTTCCCTAGAACTGGTAAATCTTCTACATATCTCCCTTGTCAATGATTAGGGACAGGTGGATACTTGGATTTCCAATCCAACCCCCACATTTACCTGGCATCTAGCCGTAGGAACCCCTCAGTGAATGCACGCAAAAGTCTGCTAGGAGATCCCACGTGCTGCTGACAAATGAAGGAACCTCCCAAATCTCAGCAAATGGAAACACATCTTTGAGTGCAGGGGAAGGGATGACACACCTCAAAGTAATAATTGAGGTCACAATTGTTCACTGGAAGGAAGAAATCCTCTAATTAACTCTCCTGTCCTTGGGGACGGACTCCATGGTCCTTCTGTTTGTAGCCCTTTGAATTAATTTCCCTGGCTGCCAGCCGTGAGAAACACTCACGGAAGGCATGCAAAGGGCTTCCGGGGATCTAAGTTTCTGCTGACCGAGGACGGAAATTTCCCACAATCACAAATCTGGAATAAGTCAGAGTGTGCGGGAGATATTTGGAGCCAAATTCCTTGTGGTTATGTGGCGTTACATTTGTTCTCTGTTAGGGGATATTCCAGTAATTATCTCCAGAGTCCTTGGGAGGATCTCGTGGATACTTGGATTTCCAGTTAACCCCCTCCTTTCCCTGGAAGTCTGCGCTAGATATCACCCACGGTAATCAAGTGAACTGCTTCTCGGTGATCTCTGGCACTGCAGACATAAGGTGGATCCTCCCCATACTCAGCTCTCCAGAACAAGTTTGAGTGTAATGGGGAGGATGGAGCGATATTTCATGCAGTTACCTGGGGTCACAGTAGTTAAATTGTCTGGGGAATTTCGATAATGACTTCCCATTTGCATGGGAAGCACTCACTGCTACTTGTGTTTTCAGCTAATCCCACACATTAAACTGGCAGCTAACACTAGGACACTCTGAGGGAAGATGCGCGAATGGTTTCAAAGATATCTCAGACACTGGTGAAAAAGACGAATCTGCGGCACATTTGCCATTCCGGAACATGTCTGTGTGTGTGGAATAGGTGGCATTCCGCACTCCACGCAGCTTCCTGGGGACAGGCGTATTCCCTGTTAAGGGGAATTCCGGAAAGTACCTCCCTTGTCAATGGGGAGCCAATCACTTCTACGTGGATTATTACACAAACCACCACATTTCCCAGGTAGCCCGCACTTTGAAACACTCAGGGAATGCACACGAAGGGAATGCACTTCTAAGAGATCCCAGGTTCTCTTGACTGATATCAGAAACTCCCCACACTCGGAATTCAGAAACATGCATAAGAGTGTGAGGGAGGTGGCGAAACACACTCCACTCAACTACCTGGGGTCACAGTTGTTCCCTGGTAGGAGGAACTCCACAAATTATCTCACTATCAATGTGGAGGCACTCGCTGCAACTTGGCTTTCAGTTCCATCCCCCGCCTTTTCCTTGCAGCTCGCACTAAGAAACACACAGGGCAGGCACGCTAATGGCTTCTTGGTGATCCCAGGCCTGTTGAATGAAGGCAGATCCTCCCCACACTCAGTATTCCAGAATACGTCTGAGTGTATTCGGTAGAGGTTGTGCCACGCCCCATGCTGCTGCCTGTGGTCAGAGGTGTTCCCTGGTCTGGGAATATCCACTAAATATCTAACCTGTCCATGCAGAGGCACTTGCTGCTAATTGGCTCACCAGCATATTCCCCAGAATTCCGTGGCAGCCAGCACAATGAAACACACAGGGAAGGCTCACAAAATGCTTCTTGGTTATCCAAGGAGCTGCTGACAGAAGACGGAACTTCCCCACACTCAGAATTCAGGAATAAATCTGAGTTTGTGAGGGAAAGGGCGAGGCGCCTTCCAGGGAGATACCTAGGGTCACAGGTGTTCCATGGCAGGAGGATTTCCACTAAATACCTGAAATTATCATGAGGAGTCACGCACTGCTCAGTGGCTTTCCAGCACAAACCGTGAATTTTCCTGGTAGTCTGCTCTATTAAACAATCAGGGAATGCACACGAATGGCTTCCAGGATCCCAGGTACTCCTAACAGAAGATGGAACCTCCCCACACTCAGCATTTGGGAACATTGATGAGTGTGTGGGAGAGTGGGCGAGGTGCCCTCCATGCAGCTATCTGAGGTCACAGATGTTCCATGGTAACTGGATTCCGCTAAATATCCTGCTCATTAATGCAGAGACACTCAATATTACTTCGGTTTCTAGCCAAAACCCAGCCTTTCCCCTGCAGCCCGCACTAGGAAACTCTGAAGTAAGTCACGTGAAAGACTTCTAGGGGATCCCAGGTGCTGCTTAGAGAAGACTGAATCTCATCACACTCAATATTCAGGAGCACATGTTAGTGTGTGTTGGAGGGTGTCAGGTTACACCACGAAGTTACTTGAGGTCACAGATGTTCCCTTGTAGGGGGAAGTCTACTGAATACTTCCCCTATACTTTGGGAGGCACTCACTGCTTCTTGGATTTCAGGCCCAACTTCCACATTTCCCTGTAAGCCAGCCCCAGGTGTCACTCATGGAACGCACGAGAAGGGCTTAGAGCAGTTCCATGGCTCAGCTGTCAGAAGATGGTACTTCACGAAACTTAGCATTCTTATTCAATTCTGAGTGCCTTATGGAGGGGCGAGTCTCCTGCACCCAGGTACTTGGGGTCACAACTGTTCCCTCTTAGGAGGATGTCCGCTAATTACCTCCATGTGCTTGGGGAGGAACTCGATGCTACTTCGGTTTCCAGCCAAACTACCAATTTTCCTTGTGTGCATGCCATATGGAACACTCAGGGAAGACACACAAATGGCTTCTTAGAGATCACAGGTGCTGCAGGCAGATTACAGATCTGCCCCATTCTCAGCATACATGAAAAATTTTGACTGTGTGTGGGAGTTGGTGAGCAGCAATTCATGCAGCTACCTGGGTCCAGGTGTTCCAAGGTCGGTGGAATTCCTCTAGTTACCTCGCATGTACGTGTGATTCACTCGATGTTACTTGGATTTCCAGCCCATCCCGCATCTTTCCCTGGCAGCTTGCCCTAGGTATCTCTCAGGGAAGATATGCTAAGGGCTTCAAGGAGATCCCAGGCACTGGTGAAAGAAGACGAAACGTCTGCAAAATCAGCATTCTGGAACACGGCTGAAGTTGGGGAATAAGTGGGAGCCGGACCCCACGCAGCTTCCAGGGGACACTGGTATTCCCTGGTAGGGGGAGTTCCGCTAATTACCTCCCCTGTACATGAGGTGGCACTCGCTGCTACTTGGCTTTCCAGCCTAACCCTCACATTTCCATGGCAACCCACCCTAGGAAACACTCAAATAAGGCAGGGGAAAAGCTTCTATGGGATTCAGGAGCTTCTGGCCAAAGACATATGATCCCCACTTTCAGCAATCTGGAACAAGCCTGAGTAAGTTGGGGAGGTAGGAAGCCGCCCTCCACGCAGCTAGCTGGGGTCACAGGTGATCCATGGCAGGGGGAACTCCGCTAATACATCTCCTTTCAATGAGGAAGAAAACACTGTTACTTGGTTTTCCAGACAAACCAACGCTTTTCCCTGTCAGCCCACAATAGGGAACAATCATTGTTTGAACAGTAAGGGCCCCTTGGGGACCTCAGGCGTTGCTGACAAGAGACGGATCCTCCCTAATCTCAGCATTCCGGAACAAATCTGAGTGTGTGTGATATGTGGGGAGCGGCAAAGCTGGCTGTAATATTTGGTCACAGGTGTTCCCTAGAACTGGTAAATCTGCTACATAACTCCCTTGTCAATGATTTGGGACAGGTGGATACTTGGATTTCCAATTCGACCCCCACAATACCCTGGCATCCCGCCTTAGGAACCCCTCAGGGAATGCACGCAAATGTCTGCTAGGAGATCCCACGTGCTGCTGACAAATGAAGGAACCTCCCAAATCTCAGCAAATGGAAACACGTCTTTGAGTGCAGGGGAAGTGATGACACCTTCAAAGTAATAACTGAGGTCACAATTGTTCACTGGAAGGAGGAAATCCTCTAATTAACTCCCCTGTCCGTGGGGACGGACTCAATGGTCCTTCGGTATGTAGCCCTTTGAATTAATTTCCCTGGCTTCCAGCCGTGAGAAACACTCACGGAAGGCATGCAAATGGCTTCCGGGGATCCAAGCTTCTGCTGACCGAGGACGGAAGTTTCCCACAATCACAAATCTGGAACAAGTCAGAGTGTGCGGGAAATATTTGGAGCCAAATTCCTTTCAGTTATGTGGCATCACATTTGTTCCCTGTTAGGGGATTGTCCGGTAAATACCTCCAGAGAACTTGGAAGGATCTCGTGGATACGTGGATATCCAGTTAACCCCTCCTTTCCCTGGAAGTCTGCGCTAGATATCACCCACGGTAATCAAGTGAACTGCTTCTCGGTGATCTCTGGCACTGCAGACATAAGGTGGAACCTCCCCATACTCAGCTCTCCAGAACAAGTCTGAGTGTGATGGGGAGGATGGAGCGATATTTCATGCAGTTACCTGGGGTCACAGTAGTTAACTGGTCTGGGGAATTTCGCTAATGACTTCCCATTTGCATGGGAAGCACTCACTGCTACTTGTGATTCCAGCAAATCCCACACCTTAAACTGGCAGCTAAAACTAGGAAACTCTGAGGGAAGATGCGCGAAAAGTTTCAAGGAAATGTCAGACACTGGTGAAAAAGACGAAACTTCGGCACATTTGCCATTCCGGAACATGTCTGTTTGTGTGGAATATGTGGCGTTCCGCACTCCACGCAACTTCCTGGGGACACACGTATTCCCTGTTAAGGGGAATTCCGGAAAGTACCTCCCTTGTCAATGGGGAGCCAATCACTTCTACGTGGATTATTACATCAACCACCACATTTCCCAGGTAGCACTCACTTTGAAACAATCAGGGAATGCACATGAAGAGAATGACCTTCTAAGAGATCCCAGGTTCTCCTGATTGATATCGGAAACTCCCCACACTCGGAATTCAGAAACATGCATAAGAGTGTGAGGGAGGTGGCGAAACACACTCCACTCAACTACCTGTGGTCACAGGTGTTCCCTGGTAGGAGGAACTCCACAAATTTTCTCACTATCAATGTCGAGGCACTCGCTGCAACTTGGCTTTCAGTTCCATCCCCCGCCTTTTCCTTGCAGCTCGCACTATGAAACACACAGGGCAGGCACGCTAATGGCTTCTTGGTGATCCCAGTACCTGTTGAATGAAGGCAGATCCTTCCCACAATCTGTATTCTAGAATACGTCTGAGTGTTTTCAGTAGAGGTTGTGCCACACTCCACGCTGCTGCCTGAGGACAGAGGTGTTCCCTGGTCTGGGAATATCCACTAAATATCTAACCTGTCCATGCAGAGGCACTTGCTGCTAATGGCTCACCAGCACATTCCCCAGAATGCCGTGGCAGGCAGCACAATGAAACACACAGGGAAGGCTCACAAAATGCTTCTTGGTTATCCAAGATGCTGCTGACAGAAGACGGAACTTCCCCACACTCAGAATTCAGGAATAAATCTGAGTTTGTGAAGGAAAGGGCGAGGCGCCCTCCAGGGAGATACCTAGGGTCACAGGTGTTCCATGGCAGGAGGATTTCCACTAAATACCTGAAATTATCATGAGGAGTCACGCACTGCTCAGTGGCTTTCAGGCACAAACCCCGAATTGTCCTGGTAGTCTGCCCTATTAAACAATCAGGGAATGCACATGAATGGCTTCCATGAAATCCCAGGAACTTCTAACAGAAGATGGAACCTCCCCACACTCAGCATTTGGGAACATTGATGAGTGTGTGGGAGAGTGGGCGAGGTGCCCTCCATGCAGCTATCTGAGGTCACAGATGTTCCATGGTAACAGGATCCGCTAATATCCTGCCCAGTAATGCAGAGACACTCATTATTACTTCAGTTTCTAGCCAAATCCCAGCCTTTCCCCTGAAGCCCGTACTAGGATACACTGAAGGAAGTCACGTGAAAGACTTCTAGGGGATCCCAGGTGCTGCTTACAGAAGATTGAATCTCCCCACACTCAGTATTCAGGAGCATATCTTAGTGTGTGTTTGAGTGTGTCAGGTGACTACACGAAGTTACATGAGGTCACAGATGTTCCCCTGTAGGGGGAATTCCATTGAATGCCTCCCCTATAATTTGGGAGACACTCACTGATACTTGGATTTCAGGACCAACTCCCACCTTTCCCTTTAAGCCAGCTCCAGGAATCACTCATGGAATGCACGAGAAGGGCTTAGAGCAGGTCCAAGGCGCAGCTGTCAGAAGATGGTACCTCACGAAATTTAGCATTCCTGTACAATTCTGAGTGCCTTAGGGAGGGGCGAGTCTCCTGCACGCAGATACTTGGGGTCAAAACTGTTCCCTCTTAGGAGTATGTCCGCTAAATACCTCCATGTGCTTGGGGAGTAACTCGATGCTACTTGGGTTTCCAGCCAAACCACCAAATTTCCCTGTGTGCACGCCATATGGAGCACTCAGGGAAGACACACAAAAGGCTTCTTAGAGATCACAGGTGCTGCAGGCAGATTACGGATTTGCCCCATTCTCAGCATACAGGAAAAATTTTGATTATGTGTGGGAGTTGGTGAGCCGCAATTCATGCAGCTACCTGGGTCCCAGGTGTTCCAAGTTCGGTGGAATTCCTCTAGTTACCTCGCATGTACGTGTGATTCACTCATTGTTACTTGGCTTTCCAGCCCATCCCGCATCTTTCACAGGCAGCTTGCCCTAGGTATCTCTCAGGGAAGACATGCTAAGGGATTCAAGGAAATCGAAGGCACTGGTGAAAGAAGACGAAACGTCTGCAAAATCACCATTCTGGAACACGGCTGAGGTTGGGGAATAAGAGGGAGCCGGACCCCACGCAGCTTCCTGGGGACACAGGTATTCCCTGGTAGGGGGAGTTCCGCTAATTACCTCCCCTGTACATGAGGTGGCACTCACTGATACTTGGCTTTCCAGCCTAACCCTCACATTTCCATGGCAACCTGCCCTAGGAAACACTCAAATAATACAGGGGAAAGGCTTCTATGGGATCCAGGTGCTTCTGGCCAAAGACATATGATCCCCACTCTCAGCAATCTGAATCAAGCCTGAGTGAGTTGGGGAGGTAGGGAGCCGCCCTCCACGCAGCTAGCTGCGGTCACAGTTGTTCCATGGCAGGGGGAACTCCGCTAATACAACTCCTGTCAATGAGGAGGAAAACACTGTTACTTGGCTTTCCAGACAAACCAACGCTTTTCCCTGTCAGCCCACAATAGGGAACAATCATTGTTTGAACAGTAAGGGCCCCTTGGTGACCTCAGGTGCTGCTGACAAGAGACTTATCCTCCCGAATCTCAGCATTCCGGAACAAATCTGAGTGTGTGTGATATGTGGGGAGCGGCAAAGCTGGCTGTAATATTTGGTCACAGGTGTTCCCTAGAACTGGTAAATCTGCTACATAACTCCCTTGTCAATGATTAGGGAAAGGTGGATACTTGGATTTCCAATCCGAACCCCACATTTCCCTGGCATCCCGCCCTAGGAACCCTTCAGGGAATGCACACAAATGTCTGCTAGGAGATCCCACGTGCTGCTGAAAATTGAAGGAACCTCCCAAATCTCAGCAAATGGAAACACATCTTTGAGTGCAGGGGAAGGGATGACACACCTCAAAGTAATAACTGTGGTCACAATTGTTCACTGGAAGGAGGAAATCCTCTAATTAACTCCCCTGTCCTTGGTGACGGACTCCATGGTCCTTCGGATTGTAGCACTTTGAATTAATTTCCCTGGCTGCCAGCCGTGAGAAACACTCACGGAAGGCATGCAAAGGGCTTCCGGGGATTCAAGCTTCTGCTGACCGAGGACGGAACCTTCCCACAATCACAAATCTGGAACAAGTCAGAGTGTGCGGGAGATACTTGGAGCCAACTTCCTTGCAGTTATGTGGAGTTACATTTGTTCCCTGTTAGGGGATTGTCCGGTAAATAACTCCAGAGTCCCTGGGATGATCTCGTGGATACTTGGATTTCCAGTTAACCCCCTCCTTTCCCTGGAAGTCTGCGCTAGATATCACCCACGGTAATCAAGTGAACTGCTTCTCGGTGATCTCTGGCACTGCAGACATAAGGTGGATCCTCCCCATACTCAGCTCTCCAGAACAATTCTGAGTGTGATGGGGAGGATGGAGCGATATTTCATGCAGTTACCTATGGTAACAGTAGTTAACTGGTCTGGGGAATTTCGCTAATGACTTCCCATTTGCATGGGAAGCACTCACTGCTACTTGTGTTTTCAGCAAATCCCACACCTTAAACTGGCAGCTAACACTAGGAAACTCTGAGGGAAGATGCGCGAATGGTTTCAAGGATATCTCAGACACTGTTGAAAAAGACGAATCTGCGGCACATTTGCCATTCTGGAACATGTCTGTGTGTGTGGAATAGGTGGCATTCCGCACTCCACGCAGCTTCCTGGGGACAGGCGTATTCCCTGATAAGGGGAATTCCGGTAAGTACCTCCCTTGTCAATGGGGAGCCAATAACTTCTACGTGGATTATTACATCAACCACCACATTTCCCAGGTAGCCCGCACTTTGAAACACTCAGGGAATGCACACGAAGAAAATGCACTTCTAAGAGATCCCAGGTTCTCTTGACTGATATCAGAAACTCCCCAAACTAGGAATTCAGAAACATGCATAAGAGTGTGAGGGAGGTGGCGAAACACACTTCACTAAACTACCTGGGTTCACAGGTGTTCCCTGGTAGGAGGAACTCCACAAATTTTCTCACTGTCAATGTGGAGGCACTCGCTGCAACTTGGCTTTCAGTTCCATCCCCCGTCATTTCCTTGCAGCTCGCACAATGAAACACACAGTGCAGGCACTCTAATTGCTTCTAGGTGATCCCAGGTCCTGCTGAATGAAGGCAGATGCTTCCCAAACTCAGTATTCCATAATACGTCTGAGTGTTTTCGGTAGAGGTTGTGCCACGCACCACGCTGCTGCCGGTGGTCAGAATTGTTCCCTGGTCTGGGAATATCCACTAAATATCTAACCTGTCCATGCAGAGGCACTTGCTGCTAATTGGCTCACCAGCACATTCCTCAGAATGCCGTGGCAGCCAGCACAATGAAACACACAGGGAAGGCTCACAAAATGCTTCTTGGTTACCCAAGGAGCTGCTGACAGAAGACGGAACTTCCCCACACTCAGAATTCAGGAATAAATCTGAGTTTGTGAGGAAAAGGGCGAGGCGCCCTCCAGGGAGATACCTAGGGTCACAGGTGTTCCATGGCAGGAGGATTTCCACTAAATACCTGAAATTATCATGAGGAGTCACGCACTGCTCAGTGGCTTTCAGGCACAAACCCCGAATTTTCCTGGTAGTCTGCCCTATTAATCAAACAGTGAATGCACACGAATGGATTCCAAGAGATCCCAGGAACTCCTAACAGAAGATGGAACCTCCCCACACTCAGCATTTGGGAACATTGATGAGTGTGTGGGAGAGTGGGCAACGTGCCCTCCATGCAGCTATCTGAGGTCACAGATGTTCCATGTTAACTGGATTCCGCTTATATCCTGCCCAGTAATGCAGAGACACTCATTATTACTTCGGTTTCTAGCAAAATCCCAGCCTTTCCCCTGCAGCCCGCACTAGGAAACTCTGAAGGAAGTCACGTGAAAGAATTCTAGGGGATCCCAGGTGCTGCTTACAGAAGACTGAATCTCCCCACACTCAGTATTCAGGAGCACATCTTAGTGTGTTTTCGAGGGTGTCATGTGACTCCACGAAGTTACCTGAGGTCACAGATGTTCCCTTCTAGGGGGAAGTCCACTGAATACTTCCCCTATACTTTGGGAGACACTCACTGCTACTTGGATTTCAGGCCCAACTCCCACCTTTCCCTTCAAGCCAGTCCCAGGAATCACTCATGGAATGCACGAGAAGGGCTTAGAGCAGTTCCAAGGCGCAGCTGTCAGAAGATGGTACCTCACGAAACTTAGCATTCCTGTACAATTCTGAGTGCCTTAGGGAGGGGCGAGTCTCCTGCACGCAGGTACTTGGGGTCACAACTGTTCTCTCTTAGGAGGATGTCCGCTAAATACCTCCATGTGCTTGGGGAGTAACTCGATGCTACTTGGGTTTCCAGCCAAACCACCAAATTTCCCTGTGTGCACGCCATATGGAGCACTCAGGGAAGACACACAAAAGGCTTCTTAGAGATCACAGGTGCTGCAGGCAGATTACGGATCTGTTCCATTTCCAGCAAACAGGAAAAATTTTGAGTGTGTGTGGGATTTGGTGAGCTGAAATTCATGCAGCTACCTGGGTCTCAGGTGTTCCAAGGTCGGTGGAATTCCTCTAGTTACCTCGCATGTGCGTGTGATTCACTCGCTGTTACTTGGCTTTCCAGCCCATCCCGAATCTTTCCCTGGCAGCTTGCCCTAGGTATCTCTCAGGGAAGAAATGTTAAGGGCTTCAAGGAGATCCCAGGCACTGGTGAAAGAAGAAACGTCTGCAAAATCAGCATTCTGGAACACGGCTGAGGTTGGGGACTAAGTGGGAGCTGGACCCTACGCAGATTCCAGGGGACACAGGTATTCCCTGGTAGGGGGAGTTCCGCTAATTTCCTCCCGTATACACGGGGTGGCACTCGCTGCTACTTGGCTTTCCAGCCTAACCCTCACATTTCCATGGCAACCCGCCCTAGGAAACACTCAAATAAGGCAGGGGAAAGGCTTCTATGGGATCAAGGTGCTTCTGGCCAAAGATAAATGACCCGATCTCAGCAATCTGGAACAAGCCTGAGTGAGTTGGGGAGGTAGCAAGCCGCCCTCCACGCAGCTAGCTGGGGTCACAGGTGTTCCATGGCAGGGGGAAGTCCGCTAATACATCTCCTGTCAATGAGGAGGAAAACACTGTTACTTGGCTTTCCAGACAAACCAACGCTTTTCCCTGTCAGCCCACAATAGGGAACAATCATTGTTTGAACAGTAATGGCCCCTTGGTGACCTCAGGCGTTGCTGACAAGAGACGGAACCTCCCGAATCTCAGCATTCCGGAACAAAACTGAGTGTGTGTGATATGTGGGGAGCGGCCAAGCTGGCTGCAATATTTGGTCACAGGTGTTCCCTAGAACTGGTAAATCTGCTACATACCTCCCTTGTCAATAATTAGGGACAGGTGGATACTTGGATTTCCAATCCGACCCCCACATTTCCCTGGCATCCCGCCCTAGGAAACCCTCAGGGAATGCACGCAAAAGTCTGCTAGGAGATCCCAAGTGCTGCTGACAAATGAAGGAACTTCCCAAATCTCAGCAAATGGAAACACATCTTTGATTGCAGGGGAAGGTATGACACACCTCAATGTAATAAATGAGGTCACAATTGTTCACTGGAAGGAGGAAATCCTCTAATTAACTCCCCTGTCCTTGGGGACGGACTCCATGGTCCTTCGGTTTGTAGCCCTTTGAATTAATTTCCCTGGCTGCCAGCAGTGAGAAACACTCACGGAAGGCATGCAAAGGGCTTCCGGGGATCCAAGCTTCTGCTGACCGAGGACGGAACCTTCCCACAATCACAAATCTGGAACAAGTCAGAGTGTGCGGGAGATATTTGGAGCCAACTTCCTTGCAGTTATGTGGCGTTACATTTGTTCCCTGTTAGGGGATTGTCCGGTAAATACCTCCAGAGTCCTTGGGAGGATCTCGTGGATACTTGGATTTCCAGTTAACCCCCTCCTTTCCCTGGAAGTCTGCGCTAGATATCACCCACGGTAATCAAGTGAACTGCTTCTCGGTGATCTCTGGCACTGCAGACATAAGGTGGATCCTCCCCATACTCAGCTCTCCAGAACAAGACTGAGTGTGATGGGGAGGATGGAGCGATATTTCATGCAGTTACCTGGGGTCACAGTAGTTAAATGGTCTGGGGAATTTCGCTAATGACTTCCCATTTGCATGGGAAGCACTCACTGCTACTTGCGTTTTCAGCAAATCCCACACCTTAAACTGGTAGCTAACACTAGGAAACTCTGAGGGAAGATGCGCGAATGGTTCCAAGGATATCTCAGACACTGGTGAAAAAGACGAATCTGCGGCACATTTGCCATTCCGGAACTTGTCTTTCTGTTTGGAATAGGTGGCATTCCGCACTCCACGCAGCTTCCTGAGGACAGGCGTATTCCCTGAGAAGGGGAATTCCGGTAAGTACCTCCCTTGTCAATGGGGAGCCAATCACTTCTACTTGGATTATTACATCAACCACCACATTTCCCAGGTATCCCTCACTTTGAAACACTCAGGGAATGCACATGAATTGAATGGACATGAATAGAATGCACTTCTAAGAGATCCCAGGTGCTCCTGACAGATATCGGAAACTCCCCAAACTCTGAATTCAGAAACATGCATAAGAGTGTGGGGGAGGTGGTGAAACACACTCCACTCAACTACCTGGGGTCACAGTTGTTCCCTGGTTTGAGGAACTCCACAAATTATCTCACTGTCAATGTGGAGGCACTCGCTGCAACTTGGCTTTCAGTTCCATTCCCCGCCTTTTCCTTGCAGCTCGCACTATGAAACACACAGGGCAGGCACTCTAATGGCTTCTAGGTGATCCCAGGTCCTGCTGAATGAAGGCAGATCCTTCCCACACTCAGTATTCCAGAATACATCTGAGTGCGTTCTGTAGAGGTTGTGCCGCACACCACGCTGCTGCCTGTGGTCACAGGTGTTCCCTGGTCTGGGAATATCCAATAAATATCTAACCTGTCCATGCAGAGGCACTTGATGCTAATTGGCTCACCAGCACATTCCCCAGAATGCCGTGGCTGCCAGCACAATGAAACACACAGGGAAGGCTCACAAATTGCTTCTTGGTTACCCAAGGAGCTGCTGACAGAAGACGGAACTTCCCCACACTCAGAATTCAGGAATAAATCTGAGTTTGTGAGGGAAAGGGCGAGGCGCCCTCCAGGGAGATACCTAGGGTCACAGGTGTTCCATGGCAGGAGGATTTCCACTAAATACCTGAAATTATCATGAGGAGTCACGCACTGCTCAGTGGCTTTCCAGCAAAAACCCCGAATTTTCCTGGTAGTCTGCCCAATTAAACCATCAGAGAATGCACACGAATGGCTTCCAGGAGATCCCAGGAGCTCCTAACAGAAAATGGAACCTCCCCACACTCAGCATTTGGGAACATTGATGAGTGTGTGGGAGAGTGGGCGAGGTGCCCTCCATGCAGCTATCTGAGGTCACAGATGTTCCATGGTAACCGGATTCCGCTAATATCCTGCCCAGTAATGCAGAGACACTCATTATTACTTCGGTTTCTAGCAAAATCCCAGCCTTTCCCCTGCAGCCCGCACTAGGAAACTCTGAAGGAAGTCACGTGAAAGAATTCTAGGGGATCCCAGGTGCTGCTTACAGAAGACTGAATCTCCCCACACTCAGTATTCAGGAGCACATCTTAGTGTGTTTTGGAGGGTGTCATGTGACTCCACGAAGTTACCTGAGGTCACAGATGTTCCCTTCTAGGGGGAAGTCCACTGAATACTTCCCCTATACTTTGGGAGACACTCACTGCTACTTGGATTTAAGGCCCAACTCCCACCTTTCCCTTCAAGCCAGCCCCAGGAGTCACTCATGGAATGCACGAGAAGGGCTTAGAGCAGTTCGAAGGCGCAGCTGTCAGAAGATGGTACCTCACGAAACTTAGCATTCCTGTACAATTCTGAGTGCCTTAGGGAGTGGCGAGTCTCCTTCACGCAGGTACTTGGAGTCACAACTGTTCCCTCTTAGGAGGATGTCCGCTAAATACCTCCATGTGCTTGGGGAGTAACTCGATGCTACTTGGGTTTCCAGCCAAAGCACCAAATTTCCCTGTGTGCACGCCATATGGAGCACTAAGGGAAGACACACAAAAGGCTTCTTTGAGATCACAGGTGCTGCAGGCAGATTACGGATCTGTTCCATTTCCAGCATACAGGAAAAATTTTGAGTGTGTGTGGGATTTGGTGAGCTGCAATTCATGCAGCTACCTGGGTCTCAGGTGTTCCAAGGTCGGTGGAATTCCTCTAGTTACCTCGCATGTGCGTGTGATTCACTCGCTGTTACTTGGCTTTCCAGCCCATCCCGCATCTTTCCCTGGCAGCTTGCCCTAGGTATCTCTCAGGGAAGAAATGTTAAGGGCTTCAAGGAGATCCCTGGCACTGGTGAAAGAAGATGAAACGTCTGCAAAATCAGCATTCTGGAACACGGCTGAGGTTGGGGACTAAGTGGGAGCTGGACCCCACGCAGCTTCCAGGGGACACAGGTATTCCCTGGTAGGGGGAGTTCCGCTAATTTCCTCCCGTATACACGGGGTGGCACTCGCTGCTACTTGGCTTTCCAGCCTAACCCTCACATTTCCATGGCAACCCGCCCTAGGAAACACTCAAATAAGGCAGGGGAAAGGCTTCTATGGGATCAAGGTGCTTCTGGCCAAAGATAAATGACCCGATCTCAGCAATCTGGAACAAGCCTGAGTGAGTTGGGGAGGTAGGAAGCCGCCCTCCACGCAGCTAGCTGTGGTCACAGGTGTTCCATGGCAGGGGGAACTCCGCTAATACATCTCCTGTCAATGAGGAGGAAAACACTGTTACTTGGCTTTCCAGACAAACCAACGCTTTTCCCTGTCAGCCCACAATAGGGAACAATCATTGTTTGAACAGTAATGGCCCCTTGGTGACCTCAGGCGTTGCTGACAAGGACGGAACCTCCCGAATCTCAGCATTCCGGAACAAAACTGAGTGTGTGTGATATGTGGGGAGCGGCCAAGCTGGCTGCAATATTTGGTCACAGGTGTTCCCTAGAACTGGTAAATCTGCTACATATCTCCCTTGTCAATAATTAGGGACAGGTGGATACTTGGATTTCCAATCCGACCCCCACATTTCCCTGGCATCCCGCCCTAGGAACCCCTCAGGGAATGCACGCAAAAGTCTGCTAGGAGATCCCAAGTGCTGCTGACAAATGAAGGAACTTCCCAAATCTCAGCAAATGGAAACACATCTTTGATTGCAGGGGAAGGTATGACACACCTCAATGTAATAAATGAGGTCACAATTGTTCACTGGAAGGAGGAAATCCTCTAATTAACTCCCCTGTCCTTGGGGACGGACTCCATGGTCCTTCGGTTTGTAGCCCTTTGAATTAATTTCCCTGGCTGCCAGCCGTGAGAAACACTCACGGAAGGCATGCAAAGGGCTTCCGGGGATCCAAGCTTCTGCTGACCGAGGACGGAACCTTCCCACAATCACAAATCTGGAACAAGTCAGAGTGTGCGGGAGATATTTGGAGCCAAATTCCTTGCAGTTATGTGGCGTTACATTTGTTCCCTGTTAGGGGATTGTCCGGTAAATACCTCCAGAGTCCTTGGGAGGATCTCGTGGATACTTGGATTTCCAGTTAACCCCCTCCTTTCCCTGGAAGTCTGCGCTAGATATCACCCACGGTAATCAAGTGAACTGCTTCTCGGTGATCTCTGGCACTGCAGACATAAGGTGGAACCTCCCCATACTCAGCTCTCCAGAACAAGTCTGAGTGTGATGGGGAGGATGGAGCGATATTTCATGCAGTTACCTGGGGTCACAGTAGTTAACTGGTCTGGGGAATTTCGCTAATGACTTCCCATTTGCATGGGAAGCACTCACTGCTACTTGTGTTTTCAGCAAGTCCCACACCTTAAACTGGCAGCTAACACTAGGAAACTCTGAGGGAAGATGCGTGAATAGTTTCAAGGATATCTCAGACACTGGTGAAAAAGACGAATCTGCGGCATATTTGCCATTCCGGAACATGTCTGTGTGTGTGGAATAGGCGGCATTCCACACTCCATGCAGCTTCCTGTGGACAGGCGTATTCCCTGATAAGGGGAATTCCGGTAAGTACCTCCCTTGTCAATGGGGAGCCAATCACTTCTACGTGGATTATTACATCAACCACCACATTTCCCAGGTATCCCACACTTTGGAACACTCAGGGAATGCACATGAAGGGAATGCACATGAAGAGAATGCACTTCTAAGAGATCCCTGGTGCTCCTGACTGATATCGGTAACTCCCCACACTCGGAATTCAGAAACATGCATAAGAGTGTGAGGGAGGTGGCGAAACACACTCCACTCAAATACCTGGGGTCACAGGTGTTCCCTGGTAGGAGGAACTCCACAAATTATCTCACTGTCAATGTGGAGGCACTCGCTGCAACTTGGCTTTCAGTTCCATCCCCCGCTTTTTCCTTGCAGCTCGCACTATGAAACACACAGGGCAGGCACGCTAATGGCTTCTAGGTGATCCCAGGTCCTGCTGAATGAATGCAGATACTTCCCACGCTCAGTATTCCAGAATACGTCTGAGTGTTTTCGGTAGAGATTGTGCCACGCTCCACGCTGCTTCCTGTGGTCACAGGTTTTCCCTGGTCTAGGAATATCCACTAAATATCTTACCTGTCCATGCAGAGGCACTTGCTGCTAATTGGCTCACCAGCACATTCCCCAGAATTCCGTGGCAGCCAGCACAATGAATCACACAGGGAAGGCTCACAAAATGCTTCTTGGTTACCCAAGGAGCTGCTGACAGATGACGGAACTTCCCCACACTCAGAATTCAGGAATAAATCTGAGTTTGTGAGGGAAAGGGCGAGGCGCCCTCCAGGGAGATACCTAGGGTCACAGGTGTTCCATGGCAGGAGGATTTCCACTAAATACCTGAAATTATCATGAGGAGTCACGCACTGCTCAGTGGCTTTCCAGCAAAAACCCCGAATTTTCCTGGTAGTCTGCCCAATTAAACCATCAGAGAATGCACACGAATGGCTTCCAAGAGACCCCAGGAGCTCCTAACAGAAAATGGAACCTCCCCACACTCAGCAATTGGGAACATTGAGGAGTGTGTGGGAGAGTGGGCGAGGTGCCCTCCATGCAGCTATCTGAGGTCACAGATGTTCCATGGTAACTGGATTCCACTAATATCCTGCCCAGTAATGCAGAGACACTCATTATTTCTTCGCTTTCTAGCAAAATCACAGCCATTCCCCTGAAGCCCGCACTAGGAAACTCTGAAGGAAGTCACGTGAAAGACTTCTAGTGTATCCCAGGTGCTGCTTACAGAAGACTGAATCTCCCCACACTCAGTATTCGGGAGCACATCTTAGTGTGTGTTGGAGGGTGTCATGTGACCCCACGAAGTTACCTGAGGTCACAGATGTTCCCTTGTAGGGGGAATTCCACTGAATATTTCCCCTATACTTTGGGAGACACTCACTGCTACTTGGATTTCAGGCCCAACTCCCACCTTTCCCTTTAAGCCAGCCCCAGGAATCACTCATGGAATGCACGAGAAGGGCTTAGAGCAGTTCAAAGGCACAGCTGTCAGAAGATGGTACCTCACGAAACTTAGCATTCCTGTACAATTCTGAGTGCCTTAGGGAGGGGCGATCTCCTGCACGCAGGTACTTGGGGTCACAACTGTTCCCTCTTATGAGGATGTCCGCTAAATTCCTCCATGTGCTTGTGGAGGAACTCGATGCTACTTGGGTTTCCAGCCAAACCACCAAATTTCCCTGTGTGCACGCCATATGGAACACTCAGGGAAGACACACAAAGTGCTTCTTAGAGATCCCAGGTGCTGCAGGCAGATTACGGATCTGCCCCATTCTCAGCATACTGGAAAAATTTTGAGTGTGTGTGGGATTTGGTGAGCCGCAATTCATGCAGCTACCTGGGTCTCAGGTGTTCCAAGGTCGGTGGAATTCCTCTAGTTACCTCGCATGTGCGTGTGATTCACCCACTGTTACTTCGCTTTCCAGCCCATCAAGTATTTTTTCCTGGCAGCTTGCCCTAGGTATCTCTCAGGGAAGACATGCTAAGGGCTTCAAGTAGATCCCAGGCACTGGTGAAAGAAGATGTATCGTCTGCAAAATCAGCATTCTGGAACACGGCTGAGGTTGGGGAATAAGTGGGAGCCGGACCCCACGCAGTTCCAGGGGACACAGGTATTCCATGGTAGGGGGAGTTCCGCTAATTACCTGCTCTGTACATGAGGTGGCACTCGCTGCTACTTGGCTTTCAAGCCAAACCCTCACATTTCCATGGCAAGCCACCCTAGGAAACACTCAAATAAGGCAGGGGAAAGTCTTCGATGGTATCCAGGAGCTTCTGGCCAAAGACATATGATCCCAACTCTCAGCAATCTGGAAAAAGCCTGAGTGAGTTGGGGAGGTAGGAAGCCGCCCTCCACGCAGCTAGCTGGGGTCACAGGTGTTCCATGGCAGGGGGAACTCCGCTAATACATCTCCTGTCAATGAGGAGGAAAACACTGTTACTTGGCTTTCCAGACAAACCAACGCTTTTCCCTGTCAGCCCACAATAGGGAACAATCATTGTTTGAACAGTAAGGGCCTCTTGGGGACCTCAGGCGTTGCTGACAAGAGACGTAACCTCCCGAATCTCAGCAATCAGGAACAAATTTGAGTGTGTGTGATATGTGGGGAGCGGCCAAGCTGGCTGCAATATTTGTTCACAGGTGTTCCCTAGAACTGGTAAATCTGCTACATACCTCCCTTGTCAATGATTAGGGACAGGTGGATACTTGGATTTCCAAGCCGACCCCCACATTTCCCTGGCATCCCTCCCTAATAACCTCTCAGGGAATGCACGCAAAAGTCTGCTAGGAGATCCCACGTGCTGCTGAAAAATGAAGGAACCTCCCAAAGCTCAGCAAATGGAAACACGTCTTTGAGTGCAGGGGAATGGATGACACACCCCAAAATAATAAATGAGGTCAAAATTGTTCACTGGATTGGGAGATCCTCTAATTAACTCATCTGTCCTTTGGGACGGACTCCATGGTCCTTCGGTTTGTAGCACTTTGAATTAATTTCCCTGGCTTCCAGCCGTGAGAAACACTCACGGAAGGCATGCAAAGGTCTTCCGGGGATCCAAGCTTCTGCTTACCGTGGGCGGAACCTTCCCACAATCACAAATCTGGAACAAGTCAGAGTGTATGATAGTTATTTGGAGCCACATTCCTTGCAGTTATGTGGCTTCACATTTGTTCCCTTTTAGGTGATTGTCCGGTAAATACCTCCAGAGTCCTTGGGAGGATCTCGTGGATACTTGGATTTCCAGTTAAACCCTTCCTTTCCCTGGAAGTCTGCGCTAGATATCACTCAAGGTAATCAAATGAACTGCTTCACGGTGATCTCTGGCACTGCAGACATAAGGTTGATCCTCCCCATGCTCAGCTCTCCAGAACAAGTCAGAGTGTGACGGGGAGGATGGTGTGATATTTCATGCAGTTACCTGGGGTCACAATAGTTAACTGGTCTGGGGAATTTCGCTAATGGCTTCCCATTTGCATGGGAAGCACTCACTGCTACTTGTGTTTTCAGCAAATCCCACACCTTAAAATGGCATCTAACACTAGGAAACTCTGAGGGAAAATGCGCGAACGGTTTCAATGATATCTCAGACACTGGTGAAAAAGACGAATCTGCGGCACATTTGCCATTCCAGAACATGTCTGTGTGTGTGCAATAGGTGGCATTCCGCACTCCACGCAGCTTCCTGGGGACAGGCGTATTCCTTGTTAAGGGGAATTCCGGTAAATACCTCCCTTGTCAATGGGGAGCCAATCTCTTCTAAGAGGATTATTACATCAACCACCACATTTCCCAGGTAGCCCGCACTTTGAAACACTCAGGGAATGCACATGAAGAGAATGCACTTCTAAGAGATCCCAGGTTCTCCTGACTGATATCGGAATCTCCCCACACTCGGAATTCAGAAACATGCATAAGAGTGTGAGGGAGGTGGCGAAACACACTCCACTCAACTACCTGGGTTCACAGGTGTTCCCTGGTAGGAGGAACTCCACAAATTATCTCACTGTCAATGTGGAGGCACTCGCTGCAACTTGGCTTTCAGTTCCATCCCCCGCCTTTTCCTTGCAGCTCGCACTATGTAACACACAGGGCAGGCACGCTAATGGCTTCTAGGTGATCCCAGGTCCTGCTGAATGAAGGCAGATCCTTCCCACACTCAGTATTCCAGAATACGTTTGAGTGTTTTCAGTAGAGGTTGTGCCGCGCATCACGCTGCTGCCTGTGGTCACAGGTGTTCCCTGGTCTGGGAATATCCACTAAATAACTAACCTGTCCATGCAGAGGCACTTGCTGCTAATTGGCTCACCAGCACATTCCCCAGTATTCCGTGGCATACAGCACAATGAAACACACAGGGAAGGCTCACAAAATGCTTCTTGGTTATCCAAGGAGCTGCTGACAGAAGACGGAACTTCCCCACACTCAGAATTCAGGAATAAATCTGAGTTTGTGTGGGAAAGGGCGAGGCGCCCTCCAGGGAGATACCTAGGGTCACAGGTGTTCCATGGCAGGAGGATTTCCACTAAATACCTGAAATAATCATGAGGAGTCACGCACTGCTCAGTGGCATTCCAGCACAAACCCCGAATTTTCCTGGAAGTCTGCCCAATTAAACAATCAGGGAATGAACACGAATTGCTTCCAGGAGATCCCAGGAACTCCTAACAGAAGATGGAACCTCCCCACACTCAGTATTTGGGAACATTGATGAGTGTGTGCGAGAGTGGGCGAGGTGCCCTCCATGCAGCTATCTGAGGTCACAGATATTCCATGGTAACTGGATTCTTCTAATATCCTGCCCAGTAATGCAGAGACACTCATAATTACTTCGGTTTCTAGCCAATACCCAGCCTTTCCCGTGCAGCCCGCACTAGGGAACTCTGAAGAAAATCACGTGAAAGACTTCTGGGGGATGCCAGGTCCTGTTTACAGAAGACAGAATCTCCCCACATTCAGTATTCAGGAGCACAACTTAGTGTGTGGTGGAGGGTGTCAGGTGACCCCACGAAGTTAGCTGAGTTCACAGATGTTCCCTTCTAGGGGGAATTCCACTGAATACCTCCCCTGTACATTGGGAGACACTCACTGCTACTTGGATTTCAGGCCCAACTCCCACTTTTCCGTGTAAGCCAGCCCCATTAGTCACTCATAGAATGCACGAGAAGGGCTTAGAGAAGTTCCAAAGCGCAGCTGTCAGAAGATGGTACCTCACGAAACTTAGCCTTCCTGTACAATTCTGAGTGCCTTAGGGAGGGGCGAGTCTCCTGCACGCAGGTACTTGGGGTCACAACTGTTCCCTCTTAGGAGGAGGTCTGCTAATTACCTCCATGTGCTTGGGGAGGAACTCGATTCTACTTGGGTTTCCAGCCAAACCACCAAATTTCCATGTGTGCACGCCATATGGAACACTCAGGGAAGACACACAAACGGCTCCTTAGAGATCCCAGGTGCTGCAGGCAGATTACGGATCTGCCTCAATCTCAGCATACAGGAAAACTTTTGAGTGTGTGTGCGACTTGGTGAGCCACAATTCATGCACCTACCTGGGTCCAGGTGTTCCAAGTTCGGTGGAATTCCTCTAGTTACCTTGCATGTGCGTGTGATTCACTCGCTGTTACTTGGCTTTCCAGCCCATCCCGCATCTTTCCCTGGCACCTTGCCCTAGGTATCTCTCCGGGAAGACATGCTAAGGGCTTCAAGGGCATCCCAGGCACTGGTGAAAGAAGACAATACGTCTGCAAATTCAGCATTCTGGAACACAGCTGAGGTTGGGGAATAATTGGGAGCCGGACACCACGCAGCTTCCAGGGGACACAGGTATTCCATTCTAGGGGGAGTTCCACTAATTACCTCCCCTGTACATGAGGTGACACTCGCTGCTACATGGCTTTCCAGCATAACCCTCACATTACCATGGCAACCCGCCCTAGGAAACACTCAAATAAGGCAGGGGAAAGGCTTCTATGGGATCCAGGTGCTTCTGGCCAAAGAAATAAGGTCCCAATCTCAGCAATCTGGGACAAGCCTGAGTGAGTTGGGGAGGTAGGAATCCGCCCTCCACTCAGCGAGCTGCAGTCAAAGGTGTTCCATGGCAGGGGGAACTCCGCTAATACATCTCCTGTCAATGAGGAGGTAAACACTGTTACTTGGCTTTCCAGACAAACCAACGCTTTTCCCTGTCAGCCCACAAAAGGGAACAATCATTGTTTAAACAGTAAGGGCATGTTGGGGACCTCAGGTGTTGCTGACAAGAGACGGAACCTCCCGAATCTCAGCATTCCGGAACAAATCTGAGTGTGTGTGATATGTGGGGAGCGGCCAAGCTGGCTGCAATATTTGGTCACAGGTGTTCCCTAGAACTGGTAAATCTGCTACATACCTCCCTTGTCAATGATTTGGGACAGGTGGATACTTGGATTTCCAATCGGACCCCACATTTCCCTGGCATCCCTCCCTAGGAACCCCTCAGGGAATGCACGCAAAAGTCTGCTAGGAGATCCAACGTGCTGCTGACAAATGAAGGAACCTCCCAAATCTCAGCAAATGGAAACACGACTTTGAGTGCAGGGGAAGGGATGACACACCTCAAAGTAATAACTAAGGTCACAATTGTTCACTGGAAGGAGGAAATCCTCTAATTAACTCCCATTTCCTTGGGGATGGACTCCATGTTCCTTCGGTTTGTAGCACTTTGAATTAATTTCCCTGGCTGCCAGCCGTGAGAAACACTCACGGAAGGCATGCAAAATGCTTCCGGGGATCCAAGATTCTGCTGACAGAGACGGAACCTTCCCACAATCACAAATCTGGAACAAGTCAGAGTGTGTCGGAGATATTTGGAGCCATATTCCTTGCAGTTATGTGGCGTCACATTTGATCACTTTTAGGGGATTTTCCGGTAAATACCTCCAGAGTACTTGGGAGGATCTCGTGGATACTTGGATTTCCAGTTAACCCCTCTTTCCCTGTAAGTCTGCGCTAGATATCACCCACGGTAATCAAGTGAACTGCTTCTCGGTGATCTCTGGCACTGCAGACATAAGGTGGATCCTCCCCATTCTCAGCTCTCCAGAAAAAGTCTGAGTGTGATGGGGAGGATGGAGCGATCTTTCATGCGGTTAACTCTGGTCACAGTAGTTAACTGGTCTGGGGAATTTCGCTAAAGGCTTCACATTTGCATGGGAAGCACTCACTGCTACTTGTGTTTCCAGCAAATCCCACACCTTAAACTCGCAGCTAACACTAGGAAAAACTGAGGGAAGTTCCGCGAATGGTTTCAAGGATATCTCAGACACTGGTGAAAAAGACGAATCTGCGGCACATTTGCCATTCTGGAACATGTCTGTGTGTGTGGAATAGGTGGAATTCTGCACTCCACGTAGCTTCCTGGGGACAGGCGTATTCCTTGTTAAGGGGAATTTCGGTAAATACCTCCCTTGTGAATGGGGAGCCAAACACTTCTACGTGGATTATTACATCAACCACCACATATCCCAGGTAGCCCGCACTTTGAAACACTCATGGAATGCACATGAAGAGAATGCACTTCTAAGCGATCCCAGGTACTCCTGACTGATATCGGAAACTCCCCACACTCCGAATTCAGAAACATGCATAAGAGTGTGAGGGAGGTGGCGAAACACACTCCACTCAACTACCTGGGTTCACAGGTGTTCCCTGGTAGGAGGAACTCCACAAATTATCTCACTGTCAATGTGGAGGCACTCGCTGCAACTTGGCTTTCAGTTCCATCCCCCGCCTTTTCCTTGCAGCTCGCACTATGTAACACACAGGGCAGGCACGCTAATGGCTTCTAGGTGATCCCAGGTCCTGCTGAATGAAGGCAGATCCTTCCCACACTCAGTATTCCAGAATACGTTTGAGTGTTTTCAGTAGAGGTTGTGCCGCGCATCACGCTGCTGCCTGTGGTCACAGGTGTTCCCTGGTCTGGGAATATCCACTAAATAACTAACCTGTCCATGCAGAGGCACTTGCTGCTAATTGGCTCACCAGCACATTCCCCAGTATTCCGTGGCATACAGCACAATGAAACACACAGGGAAGGCTCACAAAATGCTTCTTGGTTATCCAAGGAGCTGCTGACAGAAGACGGAACTTCCCCACACTCAGAATTCAGGAATAAATCTGAGTTTGTGTGGGAAAGGGCGAGGCGCCCTCCAGGGAGATACCTAGGGTCACAGGTGTTCCATGGCAGGAGGATTTCCACTAAATACCTGAAATAATCATGAGGAGTCACGCACTGCTCAGTGGCATTCCAGCACAAACCCCGAATTTTCCTGGAAGTCTGCCCAATTAAACAATCAGGGAATGAACACGAATTGCTTCCAGGAGATCCCAGGAACTCCTAACAGAAGATGGAACCTCCCCACACTCAGTATTTGGGAACATTGATGAGTGTGTGCGAGAGTGGGCGAGGTGCCCTCCATGCAGCTATCTGAGGTCACAGATATTCCATGGTAACTGGATTCTTCTAATATCCTGCCCAGTAATGCAGAGACACTCATAATTACTTCGGTTTCTAGCCAATACCCAGCCTTTCCCGTGCAGCCCGCACTAGGGAACTCTGAAGAAAATCACGTGAAAGACTTCTGGGGGATACCAGGTCCTGTTTACAGAAGACAGAATCTCCCCACATTCAGTATTCAGGAGCACAACTTAGTGTGTGGTGGAGGGTGTCAGGTGACCCCACGAAGTTAGCTGAGTTCACAGATGTTCCCTTCTAGGGGGAATTCCACTGAATACCTCCCCTGTACATTGGGAGACACTCACTGCTACTTGGATTTCAGGCCCAACTCCCACTTTTCCGTGTAAGCCAGCCCCATTAGTCACTCATAGAATGCACGAGAAGGGCTTAGAGAAGTTCCAAAGCGCAGCTGTCAGAAGATGGTACCTCACGAAACTTAGCCTTCCTGTACAATTCTGAGTGCCTTAGGGAGGGGCGAGTCTCCTGCACGCAGGTACTTGGGGTCACAACTGTTCCCTCTTAGGAGGAGGTCTGCTAATTACCTCCATGTGCTTGGGGAGGAACTCGATTCTACTTGGGTTTCCAGCCAAACCACCAAATTTCCATGTGTGCACGCCATATGGAACACTCAGGGAAGACACACAAACGGCTCCTTAGAGATCCCAGGTGCTGCAGGCAGATTACGGATCTGCCTCAATCTCAGCATACAGGAAAACTTTTGAGTGTGTGTGCGACTTGGTGAGCCACAATTCATGCACCTACCTGGGTCCAGGTGTTCCAAGTTCGGTGGAATTCCTCTAGTTACCTTGCATGTGCGTGTGATTCACTCGCTGTTACTTGGCTTTCCAGCCCATCCCGCATCTTTCCCTGGCACCTTGCCCTAGGTATCTCTCCGGGAAGACATGCTAAGGGCTTCAAGGGCATCCCAGGCACTGGTGAAAGAAGACAATACGTCTGCAAATTCAGCATTCTGGAACACAGCTGAGGTTGGGGAATAATTGGGAGCCGGACACCACGCAGCTTCCAGGGGACACAGGTATTCCATTCTAGGGGGAGTTCCACTAATTACCTCCCCTGTACATGAGGTGACACTCGCTGCTACATGGCTTTCCAGCATAACCCTCACATTACCATGGCAACCCGCCCTAGGAAACACTCAAATAAGGCAGGGGAAAGGCTTCTATGGGATCCAGGTGCTTCTGGCCAAAGAAATAAGGTCCCAATCTCAGCAATCTGGGACAAGCCTGAGTGAGTTGGGGAGGTAGGAATCCGCCCTCCACTCAGCGAGCTGCAGTCAAAGGTGTTCCATGGCAGGGGGAACTCCGCTAATACATCTCCTGTCAATGAGGAGGTAAACACTGTTACTTGGCTTTCCAGACAAACCAACGCTTTTCCCTGTCAGCCCACAAAAGGGAACAATCATTGTTTAAACAGTAAGGGCATGTTGGGGACCTCAGGTGTTGCTGACAAGAGACGGAACCTCCCGAATCTCAGCATTCCGGAACAAATCTGAGTGTGTGTGATATGTGGGGAGCGGCCAAGCTGGCTGCAATATTTGGTCACAGGTGTTCCCTAGAACTGGTAAATCTGCTACATACCTCCCTTGTCAATGATTTGGGACAGGTGGATACTTGGATTTCCAATCGGACCCCACATTTCCCTGGCATCCCTCCCTAGGAACCCCTCAGGGAATGCACGCAAAAGTCTGCTAGGAGATCCAACGTGCTGCTGACAAATGAAGGAACCTCCCAAATCTCAGCAAATGGAAACACGACTTTGAGTGCAGGGGAAGGGATGACACACCTCAAAGTAATAACTAAGGTCACAATTGTTCACTGGAAGGAGGAAATCCTCTAATTAACTCCCATTTCCTTGGGGATGGACTCCATGTTCCTTCGGTTTGTAGCACTTTGAATTAATTTCCCTGGCTGCCAGCCGTGAGAAACACTCACGGAAGGCATGCAAAATGCTTCCGGGGATCCAAGATTCTGCTGACAGAGACGGAACCTTCCCACAATCACAAATCTGGAACAAGTCAGAGTGTGTCGGAGATATTTGGAGCCATATTCCTTGCAGTTATGTGGCGTCACATTTGATCACTTTTAGGGGATTTTCCGGTAAATACCTCCAGAGTACTTGGGAGGATCTCGTGGATACTTGGATTTCCAGTTAACCCCCTCTTTCCCTGTAAGTCTGCGCTAGATATCACCCACGGTAATCAAGTGAACTGCTTCTCGGTGATCTCTGGCACTGCAGACATAAGGTGGATCCTCCCCATTCTCAGCTCTCCAGAAAAAGTCTGAGTGTGATGGGGAGGATGGAGCGATCTTTCATGCGGTTAACTCTGGTCACAGTAGTTAACTGGTCTGGGGAATTTCGCTAAAGGCTTCACATTTGCATGGGAAGCACTCACTGCTACTTGTGTTTCCAGCAAATCCCACACCTTAAACTCGCAGCTAACACTAGGAAAAACTGAGGGAAGTTCCGCGAATGGTTTCAAGGATATCTCAGACACTGGTGAAAAAGACGAATCTGCGGCACATTTGCCATTCTGGAACATGTCTGTGTGTGTGGAATAGGTGGAATTCTGCACTCCACGTAGCTTCCTGGGGACAGGCGTATTCCTTGTTAAGGGGAATTTCGGTAAATACCTCCCTTGTGAATGGGGAGCCAAACACTTCTACGTGGATTATTACATCAACCACCACATATCCCAGGTAGCCCGCACTTTGAAACACTCATGGAATGCACATGAAGAGAATGCACTTCTAAGCGATCCCAGGTACTCCTGACTGATATCGGAAACTCCCCACACTCGGAATTCAGAAACATGCATAAGAGTGTGAGGGAGGTGGCGAAACACACTCCACTCAACTACCTGGGTTCACAGGTGTTCCCTGGTAGGAGGAACTCCACAAATTATCTCACTGTCAATGTGGAGGCACTCGCTGAAACTTGGCTTCAGTTCCATCCCCCGCCTTTTCCTTGCAGCTCGCACTATGAAACACACAGGGCAGGCACGCTAATGGCTTCTAGGTGATCCCAGGTCCTGCTGAATGAAGGCAGATCCTTCCCACACTCAGTATTCCAGAATATGTCTGAGTGTTTTCAGTAGAGGTTGTGCCGTGCACCACGCTGCTGCCTGTGGTCACAGGTGTTCCCTGGTCTGGGAATTTCCACTAAATATCTAACCTGTCCATGCAGAGGCACTTGCTGCTAATTGGCTCACCAGCACATTCCCCAGAATTCCGTGGCAGACAGCACAATGAAACACACAGGGAAGGCTCACGAAATGCTTCTTGGTTATCCAAGGAGCTGCTGACAGAAGACGGAACTTCCCCACACTCAGAATTCAGGAATAAATCTGAGTTTGTGAGGGAAAGTGCGAGGCGCCCTCCAGGGAGATACCTAGGGTCACAGGTGTTCCATGGCAGGAGGATATCCACTAAATACCTGAAATAATCATGAGGAGTCACGCAATGCTCTGTGGCATTCCAACACAAACCCCGAATTTTCCTGGAAGTCTGCCCTATTAAACAATCAGTGAATGAACACGAATGGCTTCCAGGAGATCCCAGGAACTCCTAACAGATGATGGAACCTCCACACACTCAGCATTTGGGAACATTGATGAGTGTGTGGGAGAGTGGGCGAGGTGACCTCCATGCAGCTATCTGAGGTCACAGATGTTCCATGGTAACTGGATTCTGCTAATATCCTGCCCATTAATGCAGAGACACTCATAATTACTTCGGTTTCTAGCCAATACCCAGCCTTTCCCGTGCAGCCCGCACTAGGAAACTCTGAAGAAATTCACGTGAAAGAATTCTGGGGGATGTCAATTGTTGTTTACAGAAGACTGAATCTCCCCACACTCAGTATTCAGGAGCACAACTTAGTGTGTGGTGAAGGGTGTCAGGTGACCCCACGAAGTTACCTGAGTTCACAGATGTTCCCTTCTAGGGGGAATTCCACTGAATACCTCCCCTATACATTGGGAGACACTCACTGCTACTTGGATTTCAGGCCCAACTCCCACTTTTCCGTGTAAGCCAGCCCCATTAGTCACTCATAGAATGCACGAGAAGGGCTTAGAAAAGTTCCAAAATGCAGCAGTCAGAAGATGGTACCTCAAAAAACTTAGCATTCCTGTACAATTCTGAGTGCCTTAGTGAATGGCGAGTCTCCTGCAAGCAGGTAATTGGGGTCACAACTGTTCCCTCTTAGGAGGATGTCCGCTAATTAACTCCATGTCCTTGGGGAGGAACTCGATTCTACTTGGGTTTCCAGGCAAACCACCAAATTTCCATGTGTGCACGCCATATGGAACACTCAGGGAAGACACACAAATGGCTTCTTAGAGATCCCAGGTGCTGCAGGCAGATTAAGGATCTGCCCCATTCTCAGCATACAGGAAAAATTTTGAGTGTGTGTTGGATTTGGTGAGCCGCAATTCATGCAGCTACCTGGGTCTCAGGTGTTCCAAGTTCGGTGGAATTCCTCTAGTTACCTCGCATGTGCGTGTGATTCACTCGCTGTTACTTCGCTTTCCAGCCCATCAAGCATCTTTTCCTGGCAGCTTGCCCTAGGTATCTCTCAGGGAACACATGCTATGGGCTTCAAGTAGATCCCAGTCACTGGTGAAATATGATGAAACGTCTGCAAAATCAGCATTCTGGAACACGGCTGAGGTTGGGGAATAAGTGGGAGCCGGACCCCACGCAGTTCCAGGGGACACAGGTATTCCCTGGTAGGGGGAGTTCCGCTAATTACCTGCCCTGTACATGAGGTGGCACTTTCTGCTACTTGGCTTTCAAGCCAAACCCTCACATTTCCATGGCAACCCACCCTAGGATACACTCAAATAAGGCAGGGGAAAGTCTTCGATGGTATCCAGGAGCTTCTGGCCAAAGACATATGATCCCCACTCTCAGCAATCTGGAAAAAGCCTTAGTGAGTTGAGGAGGTAGGAAGCCGCACTCCGCGCAGCTAGCTGCGGTCACAGTTGTTCCATGGCAGGGGGAACTCCGCTAATACATCTCCTGTCAATGAGGAGGAAAACACTGTTACTTGGCTTTCCAGACAAACCAACGCTTTTCCCTGTCAGCCCACAATAGGGAACAATCATTGTTTGAACAGTAAGGGCCCCTTGGTGACCTCAGGCGTTGTTGACAAGAGACGGATCCTCCCGAATCTCAGCATTCCGGAACAAATCTGAGTGTGTGTGATATGTGGGGAGCGGCCAAGCTGGCTGCAATATTTGGTCACAGGTGTTCCCTAGAACTGGTAAATCTGCTACATACCTCCCTTGTCAATGATTAGGGACAGGTGGATACTTGGATTTCCAAGCCGACCCCCACATTTCCCTGGCATCCCGCCCTAGGAACCCCTCAGGGAATGCACGCAAAAGTCTGCTAGGAGATCCCACGTGCTGCTGAAAAATGAAGGAACCTCCCCAATCTCAGCAAATGGAAACACGTCTTTGAGTGCAGGGGAAGGGATGACACAACTCAAAGTAATAACTGAGGTCACAATTGTTCACTGGAAGGAGGAAATCCTATAATTAACTCCCCTGTCCTTGGGGACGGACTCCATGGTTCTTCGGTTTGTAGCCCTTTGAATTAATTTCCCTTGCTTCCAGCCGTGAGAAACACTCACGGAAGTCATGCAAAGGGCTTCCGTGGATCCAAGCTTCTGCTGACCGTGAACGGAACCTTCCCACAATCACAAATCTGGAACAAGTCAGAGTGTGCGGGAGATATTTGGAGCCAAATTCCTTGCAGTTATGTGGCGTCACATTTGTTCCCTTTTAGGTGATTGTCCGGTAAATACCTCCAGAGTCCTTGGGAGGATCTCGTGGACACTTGGATTTCCAGTTAACCCCTCCTTTCCCTGGAAGTCTGCGCTAGATATCACCCACGGTAATCAAGTGAATTGCTTCTCGGTGATCTCTGGCACTGCAGACATTAGGTGGATCCTCCTCATTCTCTGCTCTCCAGAACAATTCTGAGTGTGATGGGGAGGATGGAGCGATCTTTCATGCAGTTAACTGGGGTCACAGTAGTTAACAGGTCTGGTGAATTTCGCTAATTACTTCATATTTGCATGGGAAGCACGCAATGCTACTTGGGTTTCCAGCAAATCCCATACCTTAAACTGGCAGCTAACACTTGGAAACTCTGAGGGATGATGCGCGAATGGTTTCAAGGATATCTCAGACACTGGTGAAAAAGACGAATCTGTGGCACATTTGCCATTCCGGAATATGTCTGTGTGTGTGGAATAGGTGGCATTACGCACTCCACGCAGCTTCCTGGGGACAGGCGTATTCCCTGTTAAGGGGTATTCCGGTAAATACCTCCCTTGTCAATGGGGAGCCAATCACTTCTACGTGGAATATTACATCAACCACCACATTTCCCAGGTAGCCCGCACTTTGAAACACTCAGTGAATGCACATGAAGAGAATGCACTTCTAAGAGATCCCAGGTGCTCCTGACTGATATCGGAAACTCCCCACACTCGGAATTCAGAAACATGCATAAGAGTGTGAGGGAGGTGGCGAAACACAATCCACTTAACTGCCTGGGGTCACAGGTGTTCCCTGGTAGGAGGAACTCCACAAATTATCTCACTGTCAATGTGGAGGCACTCGCTGCAACTTGGCTTTCAGTTCCATCCCCCGCCTTTTCCTTGCAGCTCGCACTAAGAAACACACAGGGCAGGCACGCTAATGGCTTCTAGGTGATCCCAGGTCCTGCTGAATGAAGGCAGATCCTTCCCACACTCAGTATTCCAGAATATGTCTGAGTGTTTTCGGTAGAGTTTGTGCCACGCTCCACGCTTCTGCCTGTGGTCACAGGTGTTCCCTGGTCTGGGAATATCCACTAAATATCTAACCTTTCCATGGAGACGCACTTGCTGCTAATTGGCTCACCAGCATATTCCCCAGAATTCCGTGGCAGCCAAAACAATGAAACACACAGGGAAGGCTCACAAAATGCTTCTTGGTTATCCAAGGAGCTGCTGACAGAAGACGGAACTTCCCCACACTCAGAATTCAGGAATAAATCTGAGTTTGTGAGGGAAAGGGCGAAGCGCCTTCCAGGGAGATACCTGGGGTCACAGGTGTTCCATGGAAGGAGGATTCCCACTAAATACCTGAAATTATGAGGAGTCACGCACTTCTCAGTGGCTTTCCAGCATAAACCCTGAATTTTCCTGGTAGTCTGCCCTATTAAACAATCAGGGAATGCACACGAATGGATTCCAGGAGATCCCAGGAGCTCCTAACAGAAGATGGAACCTCCCCACACTCAGCATTTGGGAACATTGATGAGTGTGTGGGAGAGTGGGCGAGGTGCCCTCCATGCAGCTATCTGAGGTCACAGATGTTCCATGGTAACCGGATTCCGCTAATATCCTGCCCAGTAATGCAGAGACACTCATTATTACTTCGGTTTCTAGCCAAAACCCAGCCTTTCCCCTGCAGCCCGCACTAGGAAACTCTGAAGGAAGTCACGTGAATGACTTCTAGGTGATGCCATGTGCTGCTTACAGGAGACTGAATCTCCCCACACTCTGTATTCAGGAGCACAACTTAGTGTGTTGTGGAGGGTGTCAGGTGACTCCACGAAGTTACCTGAGGTCACAGATGTTCCCTTCTAGGGGGAAGTCGACTGAATACCTCCCTTATACATTGGGAGATACTCACTTCTACTTGGATTTCAGGCCCAACTCCCACCTTTCCCTGTAAGCCAGCCCCAGGAGTCACTCATGGAATGCACGAGAAAGGCTTAGAGCAGTTCCAAGGCACAGCTGTCAGAAGATGGTACCTCACGAAACTTAGCCTTCCTGTACAATTCTGAGTGCCTTAGGGAGTGGCGAGTCTCCTGCACGCAGGTACTTGTGGTCACAACTGTTCCCTCTTATGAAGATGTCCACTAATTACCTCCATGTGCTTGGGGAGGAACTCGATGCTACTTGGATTTCCAGCCAAACCACCAAATTTCCCTGTGTGAACGCCATATGGAACACTCAGGGAAGACCCACAAAGGGCTTCTTAGAGATCCCAGGTGCTGCATGCTGATTACGTATCTGCCTCATACTCAGTATACAGGAAAAATTTTGAGTGTGTGTGGGAGTTGGTGAGCCGCATTTCATGCAGCTACCTGGGTCTCAGGTGTTCCAAGGTCAGTGGAATTCCTCTAGTTACCTCGCATATGCGTGTGATTCACTCGCTGTTACTTGGCTTTCCAGCCCATCCCGCATCTTACCCTGGCATCTTGCCCTAGTTTTCTCTCAGGGAAGACTTTCCAACGGCTTCAAGGAGATCCCAGGCACTGGTGAAAGAAGATGAAGCGTCTGCAATATCAGCATTCCAGTACATGGCTGAGGTTGTGTACTAAGTGGCAGCCGGACCCCACGCAGCTTCCATGGGACACAAGTATTCCCAGGTAGGGGGAGTTCCGCTAATTACCTCCCCTGTACATGCGGTGGCACTCGCTGCTACTTGGCTTTCCAGCCTAACCTTCACATATCCTTGGCAACCCGCCCAGGGAACACTCAATTTAAGGCAGGAGAAAGGCTTCTATGGGATCCAGGTGCTTCTGGCCAAAGACATATTATCCCCACTCTCAGCAATCTGGAACAAGCCTGAGTGAGTTGGGGAGATAGGAAGCCTCCCTCCTTGCAGCTAGCTGGGGTCACAGGTGTTCCATGGCAGGGGGAACTCCGCTAATACATCTCCTGTCAATGAGGGGGAAAACGCTTTTACTTGACTTTCCCGACAAACCAGTTTTCCCTGTCAGCCCACTATATGTAACAATCCGTATTTAAACGCATAGGGCTTCTTTGAGTCTGCAGGCATTGCTGACATGAGACGGAACCTCCCAAATCTCAGCATTCCGGAACAAATCTGAGTGTGTGTGATATGTGGGGAGCGGCCAACCTGGCAGTAATATTTGGTCACAGTTTTTCCCTAGTACTAGTAATTCCTCTAAATACTTCCCTTGTCAATGATTAAGAACAGGCGGATAATTGAATTTCCTATCCAACCCCCAGTTTTCCCTGGCATCCCGCCCTTGGAAACACTTAGTGAATGCACGTGAATGGCTCCTATGAAACCCCATGTGCTGCTGACAAAAGATGTATCCTCTCAAATCTCAGCACATGGAACACGTCTGTGAGTGCAGTTGAAGTAATGAGGTACCTCAAAAAATACCTGGGTTCACAATTGATCCTTGGATGTAGGAATTCCTCTAATTACCTCCCCTGTCCTTGGGGCGAACTCGGTGATGTTTGGATTTGCAGCCCTTCAACCTATTTTCCCTGGCTGCCAGCCATAAATACACTCACGGATGGCATGCAAACTGCTTCTAGTGGATCCAAGTCTCTGCTGACAGAAGACATATCCTCCCCAAAATCCCAATTCCAGAACATGGCTTAGTGTGTGGGGGATATTGTGAGCCACCCTTCAAGCAGTTACGTGGCGTCACATGTGTTCCCTTTTAGGGGGTTGTCTGGTAAATACCCCCAGAGTCCTTGGGGGTATATCGTGGATACTTGGCTTTCCAGCTCAACCCCCTCAATTCCCTGGAAGTCTGAGCTAATTATCACCCACAGAAATCACACAAACGGCTTCTCGGTGATCCCTGGCACTGCATTCATAAGATGGATCCTCCCCATACTTAGTGTACTGGAACAAGTCTGAGTTTGTTGGGGAGGAGGGAGCCATCCTTCATGCAGTTACCTGGGGTCACATTTGTTCCCTATTCTGGGGAATTTTGCTAATTACTTCCCACTGCTACTTGGGTTTCCAGCCAATCCCACACCTTACCCTGGCAGCTAGCACTAGGAAACACTTAGGGAATATGTCCTACCAGCTTCAAGGTGATCCCTGGCACTGGTGAAAGAAGACGAATTCACGGCACTCTCAGCATTTCAGAACACGCTGAGATTGTGGACTAGGTGGGGCGCCGCACTCCACGCAGATTCCTGGGGGCACAGGTATTCCCTTTTAGAGGGAAGTCTGTTAATTACCTCCCTGTACATGAGTTTTCACTCGGTGCTACTTGGCTTTCCAGCCCAACCCTCGCATTTCCCTGGCAGCCCGCCCTAGGGAACACTCAAAGAATGCAGGCAAAGGGCTTCTTGGGAATCCCAGGCTCTAGTGAATGAAGACGAATCTGCGGCAAGCTCATCATTCTGGAACAGGTCTTAGTGAGTGGAAGAGGTGGCATTCCGTGCTCCATGCTGATACCTGGGGTCACAGGTGTTCCCTGGTAAGAGTATGTCCTCTAAATACATCCCCAGTCCATGTGGAAGGACACAGTTTAATTTTGGATTCCGGCCAAACCCCCGCCTCTCGCTGGTCGACAGCACTAGAGAACACTCAGGGATGATACAAGAAGTGCTTCTAGGAGATCCCAGTCGCTGTTATAGATGATGGAACCTCCAAATACTCAACTTGCAGAACATGAATTAGTATGTTGGGGAGGTGGAAAGCCGACCTCACTGCAGCTACCTGGGTTCGCAGGTGTTCACTGGTAGGGGGAAGTTCGCTAATTACCTCACCTGTTCTTGGGGAGGGACACACATCTGCTTGGATTTCATCCCAAAATTCCATTTTCCCTGGAATAGGAAACAGTCAGGGAAGGTACGGGAATGGCTTCAAGGAGTCCCAGATGCTGCTGACAGAAGACGGGAACTCCCCACACTCAGCATTCTGTACCATGCCTGAGTGTGTTGGGGAACTGGTGATCCAACTTCCACACAGTTACCTGTGGTCACAAGTGTTCCCTGTTGTGGTGAATTTCGCTAATAACCTCCCTTGTCCATGGTGATGCACTCGCTGCTACTTGGATTTCCAGCACAAACCCCACCTTCTTGGTAGCCCGCCCTATGCATCACTCAGAAAAGGCACGTGAAGGGCTTGTAGGAGATCCCAGGCGCTTCTGACAGAAGACAGATCTTCCGCATACTTAATATTCCTGTACAAGTCTGAGTGTGTTAGGGAAGTGGGGTGCTGGCATGCATGCAGTTATCTAGGGTCACAGGTTTTACACTGAAGGGGGAAGTCCGTTAAATAATTTCCCAGTCAATAGAGGGGGACTCCCTGCTACTAGGATTTCCTGACAAATTCCCTCCTTTCCCTGGCAGTCCGTTTATTAAACTCTCAGTGATGCCACGTGAAAATCTTCAAAATTATCCCAGGTTCTGCTGACAGAAAACGGAACCTCCCCAAACTCTGCTTCCATACCAAGGCTGAGTGTGAAATGGAATGCAGACAGCCACCCTCCTTACAGCTACCTTGGGTCAGATGTGTTCCCTGTTAGGAATTACTCTAATTACCTTCCCTGTCCATGGGGAGGCACTCACTGTAACTTAAGTTTCCAGCCAAGCCCCCACATTTTCCTGTACAATAGCGCTAGGAAACAGGGAAGACACACGAAGGTCTTCTTGGAGATCCCAGGTGCTGCTGAGAGATGATGCAAGTTCCACACACTCAGCATTCTGGATAAGTGTGAGTGTGTGTGGGAGTTATGGAGAACTCCACGCAGCTACCAAGGCTCACAGACTTTCCCTGATATGGGGAAGTCCGCTATTTCAATCCTCTGTCCATGGGGAGGCAATCGCTGCTACTTGGCTTTCCAGCAACATCCCCATATTTCCATGGCAACCTGCCCTTAGAAACTCTCAGAGAACACATGTGAAGTCCTTCTATGAGATTCAAGGTGCTGCTGACTGAAGACGGAACCTCCCCACACTCAGCATTCCAGAAAATGCTTGACAGATTTTGGGAGATGGCGAGCCAAACTCAGGCAGCTACATGGGTTCAGAGGTGTTCCCTGGTAGGGGGAATTTCGCTAATTACCTCTGCCATTAATGGATAGGAACACACTGGTATGTGGATTTCCAACACAACCCCCAATATTCTCCTGGTAGTCCTCCCTAGGAATCACTCAGGGAAAGAACGTGAAGGGCTTGTAAGGGATCCCAGGTGCTGCTGGCAGAAAATGGAACCTCCCCACACTCAGTATTCTGAAACAAGCTGAGTGTGGGGGGAAGTGGGGCACCGAATTCCACGTGGCTACCTGGGTTCACAATTGTTACCCTGAAGGGGGAAGTCCGCTAATTATCTCCCCTGTCAATGGAGAGGCCCTCGCTGCTACTTGGCTTTCCTGCCCAGCCACCAAATTTCCCAGGCAGTCCTCCTTAGCAAACACTCTGGGATGCCACCCAAAAAGCTTCTAGCATATCCCAGTCCCTGCTGGATGAAAATGGCCCTCCCCAAACTCAGCTTCCGAAACACGGCTGTGATTGCTGGGGAAGTTGGAGAGCCACACTCCGTGCAGCTACATGGTGTCACAGGTGTTCCATAGTAGAAGGAAGTCCTCTAAATACCTCCCCTGTCCATGGGGAGGCAGATGCTTTAATTTGGTATTCCAGCAGAACCCCCGCCTTTCCCTGGCTGACAGTGCAATGGGACACTCGGAAGAAATGAAATGGGCTTCTAGGGGATCACAGGCACTGCTGATAGATGATGAAACCTCTGCATACTCAGCTTCCAGAACACGAATGTGTGTGATGGGGAGGTGGAAAGCCGACCTCACCGCAGATACCCGGGGTCTCAGCTGTTCCCGTTTATGGGGAATTACACTTAATACCTCCCTTAAGCTGGCGATCCACCCTCCACACAGATAGCTGGGGTCACAGGTGTTCCCTGTTATGGGGAATTCCGCTAATAACCTACACCATCCATGGTTAGGCACTCACTTATACTTGGATTTCCAGCAAAAGCCCCTCTTTTAACTGGTAGCCAACCTTAGGAATCACTCGGGGAAGACAAATGAATGGCTTGTAGGAGGTCTCAGGTGTTGCTGACAGAAGATGAATCCTCCACAATCTCAGGTTCCAGACGCACATGAGTGTTTAGGGGAAGGTGGAGAGGTGTGATCCGTACAGCTACCTGGGGTCACAGGTGTTCCCTTGTAGGAGGAAATCCTCTAAATATATCAACAGTCCATGAGGAAGCACACACTTTAAGTTGGGATTCCAGCCAAACCCCCAGTTTTGCTGGTCGACAGAGCTACAGAACACTCAGGGAAGACAATCAAAGGGCTTCTAGGAGATCCAAGGTGCTACTTAGAGATGATGGAACCTCCCAATATTCAGCTTCCAGAACATGAATTGGTATGTTGGGGACGTGGAAAACAGACCTCACCGCAGCTATCTGGGTTCACAAGTGTTCCCTGGTAGGAGGAATTCCGCTAAATACCTCCCCTGTTTTTGGGGAGGGACACACTTCTACTTGGCTTTTATTCCAAAATTCGATTTTCCAAGGAATCACACCTAGAGAATACTCAGGGAAGGCACGGGAAGGGCTTCAAGGAATCCCAAAGGCTGCTGACAGAAGACGGAAACTCTCCACACTCAGCATTCAGGCACAATGCTGAGTGAAAGGAGTAGATGAGGAGCAGCCCTCTACACAGTTACATTGGGTCACAGTTGTCCCTGGGTTGGATGAATTCCGCTAAGTGCTTCCTTTGCCCATGGGGAAGCACTCATTGCTACTTGGATTTACAGTTCATACCACAAAATACCCTGGAATCCCGCCATAGGTAACACTGCCAAAATGCACGCAAAAGGATTCTAGGAGATCCCAAATTCGGCTGACTGTAGATGGAAACTCCTCACAATCAGCATCCCTTGACAAGTGTGAGTGTGTTTGGCAGCTGTTGAACCACACTCCACACAGCTACCTGGTGTCACTTATGTTCCCTGATAGTGGGAATTCCACTAAATACCTCCACCGTCCACGTGGAGACTCTTGCTTCTACTTTTTTCCCCAGGCCAACCAAAGCCCTTTCCTTGTAGCCGTCCTATGATACACTCAAAGAAGGCATACAAATGTTTTCTACGAGAACCAAGACACAGCTGACAGAAGACAGAACCTCCCAACACTCAGCATTCTGTAACATGCCTGAGTGAGTTGGGGAGCTGGTGATCTGAACTCGACTCAGTTAACTGTGGTCACAAGTGTTCCCTGTTACCGGGAATTTCAGTTATTACCTCACATGTCCATGGGGAGGCACTCGCTGATACTAGGAATTCCAGGACAAACACCGCCTCCTTGATAGCCAGCCCTATGCATCACTTTGGGAAGGCTAGTGAAGGGCTTGTAGAAGGTCACAGGCACTTCTGACAGAAGACAATCCTCTGCAAACGTAGCATTCTGGCCCAAGTGTGAGTGTGTGAGGGAGTAGGGGTGCTGACATCCCCGCATTTATCTTGGGTCACAGGTTTTACACTGAAGAGGGAAATCCACTAAATATATCCCCAGCCAATGGAGAGTCACACGCTGCTACTTGGCTTTCCTGGCAAATCCCCTCATTTCCCTTGCAGCCTGTTTAAAATACACTCAGTGATGCCACGTGAAAAGCTACAAAAGTACAACAAATGCTGCTGACAGAAAACGGAACCTCCCCAAACTCAGCTTCCAGAACATGGCTGAGAGGGTAGTGGAAGTTGGAGATCCAACCTCCTTGCAGCTACCAGGAGTCACAGGTGTTCCCTATTGGGAGGAATTACTCTAAATACCTCCAATGTCCATGGGGAGGCACTCACTGTAACTTAGGATTCCAGCACAACTCCCACATTTTCCTGGTCAACAACACTAGGAAACAGTCAGGGAAGGCAATCGGAAGGCATCTATAGAACACAGGTGAGGCTGACAGATGACGGAACCTCCCCAAACTCAACATACTGGATAAGTGTTAGTGTGTGTGGGGTGGATGGAGCACTCCATGCAGCTACCAAGGCTTACAGGTGTTCCCTGGTAGGGGAAGTCTGCTAATTCACTCCTCCCTCCATGGTGATGCAATTGCTGCTACTTGGATTTCCAGCAACATTCCTATATTTCCCTGGCAGCCCGCCCTTAGGAATTCTCAGGGAAACCACGTGAAGTCCTTTCAAGGGATTCCAGGTGCTGCAGACCAATGATGGGTCCTCCCACACTCAGGATATGGGAAAAATTCTGAGTGAGTTGGGGAGCTGTCGAGCCATACTCCACACAGATATATGGGTTCACAGGTGTTCCCTGTTATGGGGAATTCTGATAAGTCCCTCCTGGGTCCATGGGTAGGCACTCGTAGATACTTCGAATTCCAGCAAAATCCCCTACTTTCCCTGGTAATCCTCCCTAGGAATCACTCAGGGAAAACATGTGAAGCGCTTATAGGGGATCCCAGGTGCTACTGACAGAAAAGGTTACCTCTCCCAAATCAGCTTCTAGAACACAGCTGAGTGTGTATTGGAAGGCGGAGTGCCAACTTCCTTGTAGGTATCTGGGGTCACAGGTGTTCCCCGGTAGGAGTATGTCCTCTAAATACATCCCCAGTCCATGTGGAAGGACACGGTTTATACTGGGATTCCACCAAAACCCACACCTGTTGCTAGTCGACAGCACTATAAAACACTCAGGGAAGATACAAGAGGGCTTATAGGAGATACCAGCCGCTGCTTATAAATGATGGAACCTCCAAATACTCAACTTCCAGAAAGTGAATTATTATGTTGGGGAAGTGTAAAGCTGAACTAACCACAGCTATATGGGTTCACAGGTGTTCCCTTGTAAGGGGAAGTCCGCTAATTACCTCCCCTCTTTTTGGGTAGGGACACACTTCTAATAGGCTTTCATTCCAAAATTCAATTTTTCCTGGAATACCGCCTAGGAAACACTCAGGGAAGGCACGAGAATGGCTTCAAAGAGTCACAGATGCTGCTGACATAAGATGGAAACTCCCCACACTCAGCATTCTGGAACATGCCTGAGTGTGTTGGGGACCTGTTGATCCTCCATCCACACAGATACCTGTGGTCACAAGTGTTCTCTTTTATGCTGAATTTCACTAATTACCTCCCAAGTCCTTGTGGAGGCACTCGCTGCTACTTGGATTTCCAGCAAAAACCCCGCCTTCCTTGGAGCCCGCCCTATTTATCATTCAGAGAAAGCACGTGAAGGGTTTGTAGGAGATCCCAGGTGCTTCTGACAAAAGACAGAACTTCTGCAAACTTAGAATTCTTGCCCTGGTCTGAGTGTGTGAGGGAGGTGGTGTGCCAACATCCACACAGTTATCTGGGGTCACTGGTTTTACACTGAAGGTGGACGTCTCCTAAATAATTCCCCAGTCCATGATGAGGCACCCCTGCTAATTGGCTTTCCTGCCAAATCCCCTCCTTTCCCTGGTAGCCCATTTAAAAACACTCAGTGATGCCAAGCGAACAGCTTCTAAAGTATCCCAGGTGCTCCTGACAGAAAATGGAACCTCTCCAAACTCAGATTCTAGACCATGGCAGAGTGTGTATTGGAAGGTGGAGACCCAAACTCCTTGCCGATTCCTGGGGTCACAGGTGTTCCCTGTTAGGAGGAATTACTCTAAATACCTCCCCCGTCCAGGTGGAGACACTCACTGCTACATGACTCCCCAGGCCAACCACTGCCTTTTCCGTGCAGCCTGCCCTAGGAAACACTCAGTGAAGGCATACAAAAGTTTTGTAGGAGATCCAAGTCACTGCTGACAGAAGACAGAACCTCCCAACACTCAGCACCTGGAACAACCCTGAGTGTGTTAGGGAGCTGGTGAGCCGCCCTCCACACAGCAAAATTGGGTCACAAGTGTTCCCTTTTACAGTGAATTTTGCTAATTACCTCCACTGTCCATGGGGAAGCAGTCACTTTAACTTAGGTTTCCAGCACAACCCACACAATTTCCTGGATGACAGCACTAGGAAACACTCAGTGAAGACAATCAAAGGGCTTGTAGGAGATCTCAGGCACTGCTGAGATATGACGGAAACCCCCCACACTCTGCATTCCGTATAAGTCTGAGTGTGTGTGGTAGGAATGGAGAACTCCACTCAGCTACCAATGTTCATAGGTGTTTCCTGGTAGGGGGAAGTCCTCTAATTCAGTCCTCTATCCATGGGGAGGCAATCACTGCTACTTTAATTTCCAGCAACATCCCCATATTTCCCTGGCAGCCCGCCCTTAGAAACTCTCAGGGAAAACACGTGAACTCCTTCTATGAGATTCAAGGTGCTACTGCCCGAAGATGGACCTCCCCACAGTCACCATTCCGGAAAATGGCTGACGGTTTTGGGGATATGCGAGCCACACTCACGCAGGTACAAGGGTTCAGAGGTGTTCCTGGTAGGGGGAATTCTGCTAAATACCTCCACCATACTTGGATAGGCAATCAATGATACGTGGATTTCCAGCAAAACCCCCAATCTCCCTCGTAGTCCAAGCTAGGAATCAGCTCAGAAAAGCCATGAAGGGATGGAAGGGATCCCAGGTTCTGCTGGCAAAAACTGAACCTCCCCACACTCAGCATCTGAAACATGGCTGAGTGTGGGGGGAAGTGGGGCGCCGAAATCCAATGGCTACCTGGGTAAAAGTGTTAGCCTGAAGGGGGAAATCCGCTAATTACTTTCCCCTGTCCAGTGGAGAGGATCCTCGCTGCTTCTTGGCTTTCCCGCTCAGGCCAACACGTTTCCCTGGAAGCCCTCCTTAGCAAACACTCAGGGGTGCTACTCGAAGAGCTTCTAGAGTATCCCAGTCCCTGCTGAACGAAAATGGTCCTCCCCATCTCAGCTTCTGAAAAATGGCTGTGATTGAAGGGGAAGTCGGAGAGCCACACTCCATGCAGGTACCTGTTGTCACAGGTGTTCCCTGGTCGGAGGAAGTCCTCTAAATACCTCCCCTTTCCATGGGAGGAACACGCTTAATTTTATTCCAGTTAAAACCCCTTTCCCTGGCTGACAGCACAATGGGACACTCAGAAGACACACAATGGTCTTCTAGGATATCCCAGGGTGCTGCTGATAGATGACGGAACCTCCCCATACTCAGCTTCCAGAACACGAATGAGTGTGTTGGGGACGTGAGAGCCGACCTCATCGCAGATAAACTGGGGCTCAGCTGTTCCCTTTTATGGGGAATTCCGCTAAATACCTCCCTATCAATGGGGAATACTCTCTGCTAATTGGATTTCCAGCCCAACTCCCGAATTTCCCTCACAGACCAAGCGATGAATACTCAGGAAAGTCATGTGAAGGGCTTCTTGGAGAGCCGTGTTGCTGCTGACAAAATGAGAAACCTCCCCACACTTATATTACAGAACATGACTGAGTGATTAAGAGAGTTGTGGAGCAGTACTCCACGCAGCTGCCAAGAGTCACAGGTTTCCCTGGTTAGGGAATTCTTCTAATTCAGTTCTCTTTCCATGGGAGGGAATCAATTCTAATTGGCTTTCCAGCAATATCTCCATATTTCCCTAGCAGCCCACCATAAGAATCTCTTGGTGAACACACGTGAAGGGCTTCTAGGAGATCCCATGTGCTGCTGAAGAAGGATTCTCCCCACACTCAGCATTCTGGAACATGGCTGAGTGTGTTGAACCTGGCGATCAAACTTCCAAGCAGATAGCTGGGGTCACAGGTGTTCCCTGTTACAGGGAATTCCACTAATTACCTACCAATTCCATGGATAGGCACTCACTGATAATTGGAGTTCAAGCAAAACCCCTCATTTCCCTTGTACCCAACCTTAGGGATCACTCGGGAAAGGCAAATTAATGGTTGTAGGAGATCACGGTGCCACTGACAGAAGACGGATCCTCCCCAATCTCAGCTTCCAGACACGTCTGTGTGTTTAGGGGAAGGTGGAGAGCTGCCTCCATGCAGCTACCTGGGGTCACAGGTGTTCCCTGGTAGGAGGAAGTCCTATAATACATCCCCAGTCCATGTGCAAGCAACACTTTAAATTGGAATTCCAGCAAAAACCCTGCCTTCCACTGGTCAACAACGCTAGAGAACACTCAGGGAGACACTCGAAGGGCTTCTAGGTGACCCCAGGCACTGCTTATAGATGATGGAACCTCCCCATTCTCAGCTTCAGAACATG
>NW_022587812.1:0-51623 GCF_009834535.1 Camelus ferus
TTCACTTGCAAACTCCACTCAATACAAATATATGGGGATGTACTAGATCCAACTCGGTTTTACAGGGAAAATTGCAGGAAATTAAAACCTGCACTAGGAAACAGACTGAGAAACCAGAGTTAAAGTTTCTCCTGCAAACCGTTCCCTTTGTGCTAGATGAACGAAAGTCTCTCAACATGCTCAATCTGTGAGATAAGTGTGTGTGAATGCCATACTTCAACTAGCTTGTTGGGAACACAAAGTTTCTATTCAGTTGCATACTCCACTCCATACATATATATGGGTGGTACAAGCTCCAACAGGGTTTTACAGTGAAAATTGCAGGACTTCAAACTGGCACTAGGAAAGAGACTGAGAAACCAGAGTATATGTTTCCCCTGCAATCCCGTTCCCTTTGTGCTAGATGAACGAACGTCTCTCCACATGCTCATTTCTGAGAGATAAGTGTGTGTGAATGCCGTACTTCAACTAGCTTGTTGTGAACATAAAGTTTCTTTTCACTTGCAAACTCCACTCCATACATATATGGGGAGGTACGAGCTCCAACTCGTTTTACAGTGAAAAATCTAGGAAGTTCAAACCGGCACTAGGAAACAGACTGAGAATCCAGAGTAAAAGTTACTCCTGCAACACGTTCCCTTTGTGCTAGATGAACCAATATCTCTCCACATGCTCAGTTCTGAGAGATAAGTGTGTGTGAAAGCCGTTCCTCAACTAGCTTGTTGGGAACACAAAGTTTCTTTTCAGTTGCAAACTCCACTCCTAAATATATATGGGGAGGTAATAGCCCCAACTCTGTTTTACTGTGAAAACTGCAGGAACTTTAAACCGGCACTAAAAAACAGAATGAGAAACCAGAGTAAAAATTTCTACTGCAAACCTTTCCTTTTGTGCTAGATGAACGAACGTCTCTCCACATGCTCATTTCTGAGAGATAAGTGTGTGAAAGCCGTACTTCATCTAGCTTTTTGTGAACACAAAGTATCTTTTCACTTGCAAACACCATTCCATACATATATATGGGGAGGTACGAGCTAAAACTCGATTTTACAGTGAAAACTGCAGTATCTTCAAACCGGAACTAGGAAACAGACTGAGAAACCAGAGTAATAGTTTCACCTGCAACCGTTCCCTTTTTTGCTAGATGAACGAAAGTCTCTCCACATGCTCAGTACTGAGAGATTAGTGTGTTTGAAAGCTGCCCTTCACCTAGCTTGTTGGGATCACAAAGTTTCTTTTCAGTAGCAACTCCACTCCATAAATATATATGGGGAGGTACAAGCTCCAACTCTATTTACAGTGAAAACTGCAGGAACTTCATACCGGCACTAGGAAAAAACTGAGAAACCAGAGTAAAAGTTTTTCCTGCAACCTGTTCCCTTTGTGCTAGATGAACGAAAGTCTCTGCACATGCTCAGTTCTGAGAGATAAGTGTGTTTGAAAGCCGTCCTTCACCTAGCTTGTTGGGAACACAAAGTTTCTTTTCACTTGCAAACTCCATTCCATATCTATATATGGGGAGTTACTAGTTCCAAATCAAATTTACAGTGAAAAATGCAGTAATTTCAAACAGGCACTAGGAAACAGACTGAGAAACCAGAGTAATAGTTTCTCCTCCAACCGGATTCCTTTGTGCTAGATGATCGAACGGCTCTCCACATGCTCAGTTCTGAGAGATAAGTGTGTGTGAAAGCCGTCCTTCAACTAGCTTGTTGGGAACTCAAAGTTTCTTTTCAGTTGAAACTCCACTCCATATATATATATGGGGAGGTACAAGAACCAACTCGGTTATACAGGGAAAAGTGCAGGAACTTCAAACCGGCACTATTAAAAAGTCTGAGAAACAAGATTAAATGTTTCTCCTGCAACCCGTTCCCTTTGTGCTAGATGAACATACGTCTCTCAACATGCTCAATTCTGAGAGATAAGTGTGTGTGAAAGCCATCCTTCAACTAGCTTGTTGGAACACAAAGTTTCTTTTCAGTTGCAAACTCCAATCCATAAATATATATGGGGAGGTACAAGCACCAACTCTCTTTTACAGTGATAACTGCAGGAATTTCAAATCGGCACTAGGAAACAGAATGAGAAACCAGCGCAAAAGTTTCTAGTGCACCCCGTTCCCTTTGTGCTAGATGAACGTACTTCTCTCCACATGCTCAGTTCTGAGAGATAAGTGTGTGTGAAAGCCGTCCTTCACCTAGCTTGTTGGGAACACAAGGTTTCTTTTCACTTGCAAACTCCACTCCTTACATATATATGGGGAGTTACTAGCTCCAACTCGGTTTAACAGTGAAAAATGCAGTAACTTCAAACAGGCACTAGGAAACAGACTGAGAAACCAGAGTAATAGATTCTCCTGCAACCCGTTCCATTTTTGCTAGGTGAAAGAACGTCTCTCCAGATGCTCATTTCTGAGAGAAAAGTGTGTGTGAAAGCCGTCCTTCACCTAGCTTGTTGGGAACACAAATTTTCTTTTCAATTGCAAACTCCACTGCATACATATATATGGGGAGGTACTAGCCCCAACTCTGTTTTACTGTGAAACTGCAGGAACTTCAAACCGGCACTAGGAAACTGAATGAGAAACCAGAGTAAAAGTTTCTACTGCAAACCTTTCCTTTTGTGCTAGATGAACGAACGTCTCTCCACATGCTCATTTCTGAGAGATAAGTGTGTGTGAAAGCCGTACTTCATTTAGCTTGTTGGGAACTCAAAGTTCTTTTCACTTGCAAACTCCATTCCATACATATATATGGGGAGGTACGAGCTAAAACTCGATTTTACAGTGAAAACTGCAGTATCTTCAAACCGGAACTAGGAAACAGACTGAGAAACCAGAGTAATATTTTCTCCTGCAACCCGTTCCCTATTTGCTAGATGAACGAACGTCTCTCCACATGCTCAGTACTGAGATATTAGTGTCTTTGAAAGCCGCTCTTCACCTAGATTGATGGGATCACAAAGTTTCTTTTCAGTTGCAAACTACACTCCATAAATATATATGGGGATGTACATGCTCCAACTCTGATTTACAGTGAAAACTGCAGGAACTTCAAACCGGCACTAGGAAACAGACTGAGAAACCAGAGCAAAAGTTTCTCCTACAACCTGTTCCCTTTGTGCTAGATGAACGAACGTCTCTCCACATGCTCAGTTCTGAGAGATATGTGTGTGTGAAAGCCTTCCTTCACCTAGCTTTTTGGGAACACAAAGTATATTTTCACTTGCAAACTCCACTCCTCACTTATATATGTGGAGGTACTAGCTCCATCTCCGTTTTACAGTGAAAACTGCAGGAATTTCAAACCGGCACTAGGAAACAGACTGAGAAACCAGAGAAAAAGTTTTTCCTGCAACCTGTTCCCTTTGTGCTAGATGAACGAACGTCTCTCCACATGCTCAGTTCTGAGAGATAAGTGTGTGTGAAAGCCGTCATTCACCTAGCTTGTTGGGAACACAAAGTTTCTTTTCACGTTGCAAACTCCACTCCATACATATATATGGGGAGGTACTAGCTCCAACTCGGTTTTACAGTGAAAACTGCAGGAACTTCACACCGGCACTAGGAAACAGACTGAGAGTAGCAGAGAAAAAGTTTCTCCTGCAACCCGTTCCCCTTGTGCTAGATGAACGAAAGTCTCTGCACATGCTCAGTTCTGAGAGATAAGTGTGTTTGAAAGCCGTCCTTCACCTAGCTTGTTGGGAACACAAAGTTTGTTTTCACTTGCAAACTCCTTCCATACATATATATGGGGAGGTACTAGCTCCTAAATCGGTTTTACAGTGAAAAATGCAGTAATTTCAAACAGGGCACTAGGAACAGACTGAGAAACCAGAGTAAATAGTTTCTCCTGCAACCCGGTTCCCTTGTGCTAGATGAACGAACGTCTCTCCACATGCTAAGTTCTGAGACATAAGTGTGTGTGAAAGCCGTCCTTCAACTAGCTTGTTGGGAACACAAAGTTTCTTTTCAGTTGCAAACTCCACTCCATACATATATATGGGTATGTACTAGACCCAACTCGGTGTATAAAGTGAAAACTGCAGGAAGTTCAAACTGGCACTAAGAAACTGGCTGAGAAACCAGCGTAAAAATTTCTCCTGCAAACCGTTCCCTTTCTGCTAGATGAACGAACGTCTCTCCTCATGCTCAGTTCTGAGATACGTGTGTGTGAATGCCGTCCTTCACCTAGCTTGTTGGGAACACAAAAATTGTTTTCAGTTGGAAACTCCAATCCATAAATATCTGTGGTTATGGAATAGCTCCAACTCGGTTTTACAGTGAAAATTGCAGGAACTTCAAACCGGCACTTGAAAACAGACTGAGAAACCAGAGTAATAGTTTCTCCTGCAACACGTTCCAATTGGGATAGATGAACGAACGTCTCTCAACATGCTCAATTCTGAGAGATATATTTGTGTGAAAGCCATTCTTCACCTAGCTTGTTGGGAACACAAAGTTTCTTTTCAGTTGCAAACTCCAATCCATACATATATATGAGGTGGTACCAGCTCCAAATCGGTTTTACACTGAAAACTGCAGGAACTTCAAACCGGCACTAGGAATCAGACTGAGAAACCAGAGTAAAATTTCTCCTGCAACCCGTTCCCTTTGTGCTAGATGAAAGAACATCTCTCCACATGCTCAGTTGTGAGTGATAAGTGTGTGTGCAAGCCGTCCTTCAGGTAGCTTGTTGGGAACACAATGTTTCTTTCCAGTTGCCAACTCCACTCCATATATATATAGGGGAGGTACTAGTTCCAACTCGGTTTTACAATGAAAACTGCAGGAACTTCAAACCGGCACTAGGAAAAAGACTGAGAAGCCAGAGTAAAAGTTTCTCCTGCAAGCCGTTCCCTTTGTGCTAGATGAACGAACGTCTCTCCACATGCTCAGTTCTGAGAGATAAGTGTGTGTGAAAGCCGTCCTTCACATAGCTGGTGGGGAACACAAAGTTTCTTTTCATTAACAAAATTCACTCCATACATATCTATGTGTAGGGACTACCTCCAACACTGTTTTACAGAGAAAACTGCAGGAAATTCAAACGGGCACTCGGAAACAGACTGAGAAACCAGAGTAAAAGTATCCCCTGCAACCCGTTCCCTTTGTGCTAGATGAACGAACGTCTCTCCACATGCTCAGTTCTGAGACATAAGTGTGTGTGAAAGCCGTACTTCAACTAGCTTGTTAGGAACACAAAGTTTCTTTTCAGGTGCAAAATCCACTCCATACTTATATATGGGGTGGTACTAGACCCAACACCTTTTTCAGTGAAAATTGCAGGAAATTCAACCGGCACTAGGAAACACACTGAGCATCCAGATATAAAGTTTCTCCTGCAACACGTTCCCTTTGTGCTAGATGAACGAACTTCTCCCCACATGACCATTTCTGAGAGAAAACTATGTGTGAAAGCCGTCCTTCACCTAGCTTGTTGGGAACACAAAGTTTCTTTTAGGTACAAACTCCACTCCATACATATATATGGGGAGGTACTATCTCCAACTCGGTATTACAGGGAAAACTGCAGGAACTTCAAACCGGCAGTAGGAAACAGACTGAGAAACCAGAGTAAAAGTTTCACCTGCAACCCGTTCCCTATGTGCTAGATGAACGAACATCTCTCCACATGCTCAGTTCTGAGAGATCAGTGTGTCTGAAAGCCGTCCTTCACCTAGCTTGTTTGGAACACAATGTTTCTTTCAGTTGCAAACTCCACTCCATACATATCTATGGGTATGGGCAAGCTCAAACTCGGTTTTACAGTGAAAACTGCAGAAACTTCAAACCAGCACTAGGAAACAGACTGAGAAACCAGAGTAAAAGTTTCCCCTGCAACCCGTTCCCTTTCTGCTAGATGAACGAACGTCTCTCCACATGCTCATTTCTGAGAGAAAATTATGTGTGAAATACGACTTCAACTAACTAGTTTGGAACTCAAAGTTTCTTTTAGGTTGCAAAATCCACTCCATACTTATATATGGGGAGGTAATAGCTCCAGCTCGGTTTTACAGGGAAAAAATGCAGGAAGTTCTACCCCGCACTAGGAAACAGACTGAGAAACCAGAGTAATAGTTTCTCCTGAAATCCATTCCCTTTGTGCTAGATGAACGTACGTCTCTCCAAATGCTCAGTTCTGAGACATATGTGTGAGTTAAAACAGTCCTTCTCCTTGCTTGTTGGGAACACAAAGTTTCTTTTCATTTGCAAACTCCAATCCTTTCATATATATGGGGAGGTAATAGCTCCATCTCGGTTTTACAGTGAATACTTCAGGAACAGCAAACCGAAACTGTGAAACAGACAGAGAAACCAGAGTAAAAGTTTCTCCTGCAACCCATTCCTTTGTGCTAGATAAACGAACGTCCCTCCACATGCTCAGTTCTGAGAGATAAGTGTGTGTGAAAGCCGAATTTCACCTAGCTTGTTGGGAACACAAAGTTTCTTTCAGTTGCAAACTCCAATCCATACATATCTATGGGTATGTGCAAGCTCCAACTCGGTTTTACAGTGAAAACTGCAGAAACTTCAAACCAGCACTAGGAAATATACTGAGAAACCAGAGTAAAAGTTTCTCCTGCAACCCATTCCTTTGTGCTAGATAAACGAACGTCTCTCCACATGCTCAGTTCTGAGAGATAATTGTGTGTGAAAGCCGAATTTCACCTAGCTTGTTGGGAACACAAAGTTTCTTTCAGTTGCAAACTCCACTCCATACATATATATGGGGAGGTACTAGCTCAAATCTCTTTTTACAGTGAAAACTGCAGGAACTTCAAACCGGCAGTAGGAAACAGACTGAGAAACCAGAGTAAAATTTCACCTGCAAACCGTTCCCTTTGTGCTAGGTGAACGAACGTCTCTTCACATGCTCAGTTCTTAGAGATAAGTGTGTGTGAAAGCCGAAATTCACCTAGCTTATTGGGAACACAAAGTTTCTTTTCAGGTGCAAACTCCAGTCCATACATATATATGGGGAGGTACTAGCCCCAACAACTTTTTCAGTGAAAATTGCAGGAACTTCAAACCGGCACTAGGAAACACACTGAGCATCCAGATTTAAAGTTTCTCCTGCAAAAAGTTCCCTTTGTGCTAGATGAAAGAACGTCTCCCCACATGCTCATTTCTGAGAGAAAATTATGTGTGAAAGCCGTCCTTCACCTAGCTTGTTGGGAACACAAAGTTTCTTTTAGGTATAAACTCCACTCCATACATATATATGGGGAGGTACTAGCTCCAACTCGGTTTTACAGGGAAAACTGCAGGAACTTCAATCCGGTACTAGGAATCAGACTGAGAAACCAGAGTAAAAGTTTCCCCTGCCACCCGTTCCATTTGTGCTAGATGAACGATCGTCTCTCCACATGCTCAGTTCTGAGAGATATGTGTGTGTGAAAGCCGTCCTTCACCTAGCTTGTTGGGAACACAAAGATTCTTTTCAGTTGCAAACACAAATCCATACATATATATGGGTATGGTCTAGCTCCAACGCGGTTTTACAGTGAAAACTTCAGAAACTTCAAACAAGCACTAGGAAACAGGCTGAGAATCCAGAGTAAATGTTTCTCCTGCAACGCGTTCCCTTTGTGCAAGATGAACGAACGTCTCTCCACATGCTCAGTTCTGAGAGATATGTGTGTGTGAAAGCCGTCCTTCACCTAGCTTGTTGGGAACACAAAGTTTCTTTTCAGTTGCAAACACAAATCCATACATATATATGGCTATGTTCAAGCTCCAACGCGGTTATACAGTGAAAACTGTAGGAAATTTAAACCGGCACTCGGAAACAGACTGAGAAACCAGAGTAAAAGTTTCTAATGCAACCCGTTCCCTTTCTGCTAGATAAACGAACGTCTCTCCACATGCTGAATTCTGAGAGATAAGTGTGTGTGAATGCCTCCCTTCAGGTAGCTTGTTGGGAACACAAAGTTTCTTTTCATAAACAAACTCCACTCCATACATATCTATGGGTAGGGACTATTTCAAACTCTGTTTTACAGTGGAAACTGCAGGAACTTCAAACCAGCACTAGGAAACAGACTGAGATACCAGAGTAAAATTTCTCCTGCAACCCGTTCCCTTTGTGCTAGATGAACGAAAGTCCCTCCACATGCTCAGTTCGGAGAGATAAATGTGTGTGAAAGCCGTACTTCAACTAGCTTGTTGGGAACACAAAGTTTCTTTTCAGTTGCAAACTCCACTCCATATATACCTATGGATATGCGCAAGCTCCAACTCGGTGTTACAGTGAAAACTGCAGGAAATTCTAACCGGCACTAGGAAACAAACTGAGAAACCAGAGTAAAAGTTTCTCCTGCAAACCGTTCCCGTTTTGCTAGATGAACGAACGTCTCTCCACTTGCTCAGATCGGAGAGATATGTGTGTGTGAAAGCCGTAATTCACCTAGCTTGTTGGGAACCCAAATTTTCTTTTCAGTTGCAAACTCCACTCCTTACATATATATGGGGAGGTACTAGCTCGAACTCGGTATTACACTGAAAACTGCAGGAACTTCAACCAGGCAGTAGGAAACAGACTGTGAAACCAGAGTAAAAGTTTCACCAGCAACCCGTTCCGTTTGTACTAGATGAACGAACATCTCTCCACATGCTCAGTTCTGAGAGATCAGTGTGTCTGAAAGCCGTCCTTCACCTAGCTTGTTTGGAACACAATGTTTCTTTTCAGTTGCAAACTCCACTCCATACATATCTATGGGTATGGGCAAGCTCAAACTCGGTTTTACAGTGAAAACTGCAGAAACTTCAAACCAGCACTAGGAAACAGACTGAGAAACCAGAGTAAAAGTTTCCCCTGCAACCCGTTCCCTTTCTGCTAGATGAACGAACGTCTCTCCACATGCTCATTTCTGAGAGAAAATTATGTGTGAATTACGACTTCAACTAACTAGTTTGGAACTCAAAGTTTCTTTTAGGTTGCAAAATCCACTCCATACTTATATATGGGGAGGTAATAGCTCCAGCTCGGTTTTACAGGGAAAAATGCAGGAAGTTCTACCCCGCACTAGGAAACAGACTGAGAAACCAGAGTAATAGTTTCTCCTGAAATCCATTCCCTTTGTGCTAGATGAACGTACGTCTCTCCAAATGCTCAGTTCTGAGACATATGTGTGAGTTAAAACAGTCCTTCTCCTTGCTTGTTGGGAACACAAAGTTTCTTTTCATTTGCAAACTCCAATCCTTTCATATATATGGGGAGGTAATAGCTCCATCTCGGTTTTACAGTGAATACTTCAGGAACAGCAAACCGAAACTGTGAAACAGACAGAGAAACCAGAGTAAAAGTTTCTCCTGCAACCCATTCCTTTGTGCTAGATAAACGAACGTCCCTCCACATGCTCAGTTCTGAGAGATAAGTGTGTGTGAAAGCCGAATTTCACCTAGCTTGTTGGGAACACAAAGTTTCTTTCAGTTGCAAACTCCAATCCATACATATCTATGGGTATGTGCAAGCTCCAACTCGGTTTTACAGTGAAAACTGCAGAAACTTCAAACCAGCACTAGGAAATATACTGAGAAACCAGAGTAAAAGTTTCTCCTGCAACCCATTCCTTTGTGCTAGATAAACGAACGTCTCTCCACATGCTCAGTTCTGAGAGATAATTGTGTGTGAAAGCCGAATTTCACCTAGCTTGTTGGGAACACAAAGTTTCTTTCAGTTGCAAACTCCACTCCATACATATATATGGGGAGGTACTAGCTCCAAATCTCTTTTTACAGTGAAAACTGCAGGAACTTCAAACCGGCAGTAGGAAACAGACTGAGAAACCAGAGTAAAATTTCACCTGCAAACCGTTCCCTTTGTGCTAGGTGAACGAACGTCTCTTCACATGCTCAGTTCTTAGAGATAAGTGTGTGTGAAAGCCGAAATTCACCTAGCTTATTGGGAACACAAAGTTTCTTTTCAGGTGCAAACTCCAGTCCATACATATATATGGGGAGGTACTAGCCCCAACAACTTTTTCAGTGAAAATTGCAGGAACTTCAAACCGGCACTAGGAAACACACTGAGCATCCAGATTTAAAGTTTCTCCTGCAAAAAGTTCCCTTTGTGCTAGATGAAAGAACGTCTCCCCACATGCTCATTTCTGAGAGAAAATTATGTGTGAAAGCCGTCCTTCACCTAGCTTGTTGGGAACACAAAGTTTCTTTTAGGTATAAACTCCACTCCATACATATATATGGGGAGGTACTAGCTCCAACTCGGTTTTACAGGGAAAACTGCAGGAACTTCAATCCGGTACTAGGAATCAGACTGAGAAACCAGAGTAAAAGTTTCCCCTGCCACCCGTTCCATTTGTGCTAGATGAACGATCGTCTCTCCACATGCTCAGTTCTGAGAGATATGTGTGTGTGAAAGCCGTCCTTCACCTAGCTTGTTGGGAACACAAAGATTCTTTTCAGTTGCAAACACAAATCCATACATATATATGGGTATGGTCTAGCTCCAACGCGGTTTTACAGTGAAAACTTCAGAAACTTCAAACAAGCACTAGGAAACAGGCTGAGAATCCAGAGTAAATGTTTCTCCTGCAACGCGTTCCCTTTGTGCAAGATGAACGAACGTCTCTCCACATGCTCAGTTCTGAGAGATATGTGTGTGTGAATGCCTCCCTTCAGGTAGCTTGTTGGGAACACAAAGTTTCTTTTCATAAACAAACTCCACTCCATACATATCTATGGGTAGGGACTATTTCAAACTCTGTTTTACAGTGGAAACTGCAGGAACTTCAAACCAGCACTAGGAAACAGACTGAGATACCAGAGTAAAATTTCTCCTGCAACCCGTTCCCTTTGTGCTAGATGAACGAAAGTCCCTCCACATGCTCAGTTCGGAGAGATAAATGTGTGTGAAAGCCGTATTTCACCTAGCTTGTTGGGAACACAAAGTTTCTTTTCAGTAGCAAACTCCACTCCATATATACCTATGGATATGCGCAAGCTCCAACTCGGTGTTACAGTGAAAACTGCAGGAAATTCTAACCGGCACTAGGAAACAAACTGAGAAACCAGAGTAAAAGTTTCTCCTGCAAACCGTTCCCGTTTTGCTAGATGAACGAACGTCTCTCCACTTGCTCAGATCGGAGAGATATGTGTGTGTGAAAGCCGTAATTCACCTAGCTTGTTGGGAACCCAAATTTTCTTTTCAGTTGCAAACTCCACTCCTTACATATATATGGGGAGGTACTAGCTCGAACGCGGTATTACACTGAAAACTGCAGGAACTTCAACCAGGCAGTAGGAAACAGACTGTGAAACCAGAGTAAAAGTTTCACCAGCAACCCGTTCCGTTTGTGCTAGATGAACGAACATCTCTCCACATGCTCAGTTCTGAGAGATCAGTGTGTGTGAAAGCCGTCCTTCACCTAGCTTGTTGGGAACACAGAGTTTCTTTTCAGTTGCAAACTCCACTCCATACATATCTATGGGTATGGGCTAGTTCCAACTCGGTTTTACAGTGAAAACTGCAGGAACTTCAAACCGGCACGAGGAAACAGTGTGAGAAACCAGAGAAAAGTTTCTACAGCAAACCGTTCCCTTTTTGCTAGATGAACGAACGTCTCTCCACATGCTCAATTCTGAGAGATAAGTGTGTGTGAAAGCCGAAATTCACCTAGCTTATTTCGAACACAAAGTTTCTTTTCAGGTGCAAACACCTCTCCATATTTATATACGGGAAGGTACTATCTCCAACTCGGATTTACAGTGAAAACTGCAGAAATTTCATACCGGCACTAGGAAACAGGCTGAGAAACCAGAGTAAAAGTTTCTAATGCAACCCGTTCCCTTTCTGCTAGATAAAAGAACGTCTCTCCACATGCTGAATTCTGAGAGATCAGTGTGTCTGAAAGCCTTCCTTCACCTAGCTTGTTGGGAACACAGAGTTTCTTTTCAGTTGCAAACTCCACTCCATACATATCTATGGGTATGGGCTAGCTCCAACTCGGTTTTACAGTGAAAACTGCAGGAACTTCAAACCGGCACGAGGAAACAGAGTGAGAAACCAGAGATAAGTTTCCCCTGCAACCCGTTCCCTTTCTGCTAGATGAACGAACGTCTCTCCACCTGCTCATTTCTGAGAGAAAATTATGTGTGAAAGACGAACTTCACCTAACTTGTTTGGAACACAAAGTTTCTTTTAGGTTGCAAACCCCACTCCATACATATATATGGGGAGGTACTAGCTCCAACTCGGTTTTAAAGGGAAAACTGCAGGAACTTCTAACCGGCACTAGGATACAGACTGAGAATCCAGAGAAAAAGTTTCTCCTGCAATTCGTTCCCTTTGTGCTAGATGAACGAACGTCTCTCCACATGCTGAGATCGGAGAGATATGTGTGTGTGAAAGCCGTAATTCACCTAGCTTGTGGGAACACAAAGTTTCTTTTCAGTTGCAAACTCCACTCCATACATATATATGGGGGGGTACTAGCTCCAAATCTGTTTTACAGTGAAAACTGCAGGAACTTCAAACCGGCAGTAGGAAACAGACTGAGAAACCAGAGTAAAAGTTTCACCTGCAACCCGTTCCCTTTGTGCTAGATGAACGAAAATCTCTCCACATGCTCAGTTCTGAGAGATAATTGTGTGTGAAAGCCTTCCTTCACATAGCTTGGTTGGGAACACAAAGTTTTTTTTTCCTTAACAAATTTCACTCCATACATTTTTATGGGTACGGACTAGCTCCAACTCGGTTTTACAGAGAAAAGTGCAGGAACTTCAAACCGGCACTAGGAAACAGACTGAGAAACCAGAGTAAAAGTTTCCCCTGCAACCCGTTCCCTTTGTGCTAGATGAACGAACGTCTCTCCACATGCTAAGTTCTGAGACATAAGTGTGTGTGAAAGCCGTCCTTCAACTAGCTTGTTGGGAACACAAAGTTTCTTTTCATTTGCAAACTCCACTCCATACATATCTATGGGTATTGTCTAGCTCCAACTCGGTGTTAAAGTGAAAACTGCAGGAAGTTCAAACTGGCACTAAGAAACTGGGTGAGAAACCAGCGTAAAAATTTCTCCTGCAAACCGTTCCCTTTCTGCTAGATGAACGAACATCTCTCCTCATGCTCAGTTCTGAGATACGTGTGTGTGAATGCCGTCCTTCACCTAGCTTGTTGGGAACACAAAAATTGTTTTCAGTTGCAAACTCCAATCCATAAACATCTGTGGTTATGGAATAGCTCCAACTCGGTTTTACAGTGAAAATTGCAGGAACTTCAAACCGGCACTTGAAAACAGACTGAGAAACCAGAGTAATAGTTTCTCCTGCAACACGTTCCATTTGGGATAGATGAACGAACGTCTCTCTAACATGCTCAATTCTGAGAGATATATTTGTGTGAAAGCCATTCTTCACCTAGCTTGTTGGGAACACAAAGTTTCTTTTCAGTTGCAAACTCCACTCCATACATATATATGAGGTGGTACCAGCTCCAAATCGGTTTTACACTGAAAACTGCAGGAACTTCAAACCGGCACTAGGAATCAGACTGAGAAACCAGAGTAAAATTTCTCCTGCAACCCGTTCCCTTTGTGCTAGATGAAAGAACATCTCTCCACATGCTCAGTTGTGAGTGATATGTGTGTGTGCAAGCCGTCCTTCAGGTAGCTTGTTGGGAACACAATGTTTCTTTCCAGTTGCCAACTCCACTCCATATATATATATGGGGAGGTACTAGTTCCAACTCGGTTTTACAATGAAAACTGCAGGAACTTCAAACCGGCACTAGGAAAAAGACTGAGAAGCCAGAGTAATAGTTTCTCCTGCAAGCCGTTCCCTTTGTGCTAGATGAACGAACGTCTCTCCACATGCTCAGTTCTGAGAGATAAGTGTGTGTGAAAGCCGTCCTTCACATAGCTGGTGGGGAACACAAAGTTTCTTTTCATTAACAAAATTCACTCCATACATATCTATGTGTAGGGACTACCTCCAACACTGTTTTACAGAGAAAACTGCAGGAAATTCAAACGGGCACTCGGAAACAGACTGAGAAACCAGAGTAAAAGTATCCCCTGCAACCCGTTCCCTTTGTGCTAGATGAACGAACGTCTCTCCACATGCTCAGTTCTGAGACATAAGTGTGTGTGAAAGCCGTACTTCAACTAGCTTGTTAGGAACACAAAGTTTCTTTTCAGGTGCAAAATCCACTCCATACTTATATATGGGGTGGTACTAGACCCAACACCTTTTTCAGTGAAAATTGCAGGAACTTCAAACCGGCACTAGGAAACACACTGAGCATCCAGATATAAAGTTTCTCCTGCAACACGTTCCCTTTGTGCTAGATGAACGAACTTCTCCCCACATGACCATTTCTGAGAGAAAACTATGTGTGAAAGCCGTCCTTCACCTAGCTTGTTGGGAACACAAAGTTTCTTTTAGGTACAAACTCCACTCCATACATATATATGGGGAGGTACTATCTCCAACTCGGTATTACAGGGAAAACTGCAGGAACTTCAAACCGGCAGTAGGAAACAGACTGAGAAACCAGAGTAAAAGTTTCACCTGCAACCCGTTCCCTATGTGCTAGATGAACGAACATCTCTCCACATGCTCAGTTCTGAGAGATCAGTGTGTCTGAAAGCCGTCCTTCACCTAGCTTGTTTGGAACACAATGTTTCTTTTCAGTTGCAAACTCCACTCCATACATATCTATGGGTATGGGCAAGCTCAAACTCGGTTTTACAGTGAAAACTGCAGAAACTTCAAACCAGCACTAGGAAACAGACTGAGAAACCAGAGTAAAAGTTTCCCCTGCAACCCGTTCCCTTTCTGCTAGATGAACGAACGTCTCTCCACATGCTCATTTCTGAGAGAAAATTATGTGTGAAATACGACTTCAACTAACTAGTTTGGAACTCAAAGTTTCTTTTAGGTTGCAAAATCCACTCCATACTTATATATGGGGAGGTAATAGCTCCAGCTCGGTTTTACAGGGAAAAATGCAGGAAGTTCTACCCCGCACTAGGAAACAGACTGAGAAACCAGAGTAATAGTTTCTCCTGAAATCCATTCCCTTTGTGCTAGATGAACGTACGTCTCTCCAAATGCTCAGTTCTGAGACATATGTGTGAGTTAAAACAGTCCTTCTCCTTGCTTGTTGGGAACACAAAGTTTCTTTTCATTTGCAAACTCCAATCCTTTCATATATATGGGGAGGTAATAGCTCCATCTCGGTTTTACAGTGAATACTTCAGGAACAGCAAACCGAAACTGTGAAACAGACAGAGAAACCAGAGTAAAAGTTTCTCCTGCAACCCATTCCTTTGTGCTAGATAAACGAACGTCCCTCCACATGCTCAGTTCTGAGAGATAAGTGTGTGTGAAAGCCGAATTTCACCTAGCTTGTTGGGAACACAAAGTTCTTTCAGTTGCAAACTCCAATCCATACATATCTATGGGTATGTGCAAGCTCCAACTCGGTTTTACAGTGAAAACTGCAGAAACTTCAAACCAGCACTAGGAAATATACTGAGAAACCAGAGTAAAAGTTTCTCCTGCAACCCATTCCTTTGTGCTAGATAAACGAACGTCTCTCCACATGCTCAGTTCTGAGAGATAATTGTGTGTGAAAGCCGAATTTCACCTAGCTTGTTGGGAACACAAAGTTTCTTTCAGTTGCAAACTCCACTCCATACATATATATGGGGAGGTACTAGCTCCAAATCTCTTTTTACAGTGAAAACTGCAGGAACTTCAAACCGGCAGTAGGAAACAGACTGAGAAACCAGAGTAAAATTTCACATGCAAACCGTTCCCTTTGTGCTAGGTGAACGAACGTCTCTTCACATGCTCAGTTCTTAGAGATAAGTGTGTGTGAAAGCCGAAATTCACCTAGCTTATTGGGAACACAAAGTTTCTTTTCAGGTGCAAACTCCAGTCCATACATATATATGGGGAGGTACTAGCCCCAACAACTTTTTCAGTGAAAATTGCAGGAACTTCAAACCGGCACTAGGAAACACACTGAGCATCCAGATTTAAAGTTTCTCCTGCAAAAAGTTCCCTTTGTGCTAGATGAAAGAACGTCTCCCCACATGCTCATTTCTGAGAGAAAATTATGTGTGAAAGCCGTCCTTCACCTAGCTTGTTGGGAACACAAAGTTTCTTTTAGGTATAAACTCCACTCCATACATATATATGGGGAGGTACTAGCTCCAACTCGGTTTTACAGGGAAAACTGCAGGAACTTCAATCCGGTACTAGGAATCAGACTGAGAAACCAGAGTAAAAGTTTCCCCTGCCACCCGTTCCATTTGTGCTAGATGAACGATCGTCTCTCCACATGCTCAGTTCTGAGAGATATGTGTGTGTGAAAGCCGTCCTTCACCTAGCTTGTTGGGAACACAAAGATTCTTTTCAGTTGCAAACACAAATCCATACATATATATGGGTATGGTCTAGCTCCAACGCGGTTTTACAGTGAAAACTTCAGAAACTTCAAACAAGCACTAGGAAACAGGCTGAGAATCCAGAGTAAATGTTTCTCCTGCAACGCGTTCCCTTTGTGCAAGATGAACGAACGTCTCTCCACATGCTCAGTTCTGAGAGATATGTGTGTGTGAAAGCCGTCCTTCACCTAGCTTGTTGGGAACACAAAGTTTCTTTTCAGTTGCAAACACAAATCCATACATATATATGGCTATGTTCTAGCTCCAACGCGGTTATACAGTGAAAACTGTAGGAAATTTAAACCGGCACTCGGAAACAGACTGAGAAACCAGAGTAAAAGTTTCTAATGCAACCCGTTCCCTTTCTGCTAGATAAACGAACGTCTCTCCACATGCTGAATTCTGAGAGATAAGTGTGTGTGAATGCCTCCCTTCAGGTAGCTTGTTGGGAACACAAAGTTTCTTTTCATAAACAAACTCCACTCCATACATATCTATGGGTAGGGACTATTTCAAACTCTGTTTTACAGTGGAAACTGCAGGAACTTCAAACCAGCACTAGGAAACAGACTGAGATACCAGAGTAAAATTTCTCCTGCAACCCGTTCCCTTTGTGCTAGATGAACGAAAGTCCCTCCACATGCTCAGTTCGGAGAGATAAATGTGTGTGAAAGCCGTACTTCACCTAGCTTGTTGGGAACACAAAGTTTCTTTTCAGTTGCAAACTCCACTCCATATATACCTATAGATATGCGCAAGCTCCAACTCGGTGTTACAGTGAAAACTGCAGGAAATTCTAACCGGCACTAGGAAACAAACTGAGAAACCAGAGTAAAAGTTTCTCCTGCAAACCGTTCCCGTTTTGCTAGATGAACGAACGTCTCTCCACTTGCTGAGATCGGAGAGATATGTGTGTGTGAAAGCCGTAATTCACCTAGCTTGTTGGGAACCCAAATTTTCTTTTCAGTTGCAAACTCCACTCCTTACATATATATGGGGAGGTACTAGCTCGAACTCGGTATTACACTGAAAACTGCAGGAACTTCAACCAGGCAGTAGGAAACAGACTGTGAAACCAGAGTAAAAGTTTCACCAGCAACCCGTTCCGTTTGTGCTAGATGAACGAACATCTCTTCCACATGCTCAGTTCTGAGAGATCAGTGTGTGTGAAAGCCGTCCTTCACCTAGCTTGTTGGGAACACAGAGTTTCTTTTCAGTTGCAAACTCCACTCCATACATATCTATGGGTATGGGCTAGCTCCAACTCGGTTTTACAGTGAAAACTGCAGGAACTTCAAACCGGCACGAGGAAACAGTGTGAGAAACCAGAGAAAAGTTTCTACAGCAAACCGTTCCCTTTTTGCTAGATGAACGAACGTCTCTCCACATGCTCAATTCTGAGAGATAAGTGTGTGTGAAAGCCGAAATTCACCTAGCTTATTTCGAACACAAAGTTTCTTTTCAGGTGCAAACACCTCTCCATATTTATATACGGGAAGGTACTATCTCCAACTCGGATTTACAGTGAAAACTGCAGAAATTTCATACCGACACTAGGAAACAGGCTGAGAAACCAGAGTAAAAGTTTCTAATGCAACCCGTTCCCTTTCTGCTAGATAAACGAACGTCTCTCCACATGCTGAATTCTGAGAGATCAGTGTGTGTAAAGCCGTCCTTCACCTAGCTTGTTGGGAACACAGAGTTTCTTTTCAGTTGCAAACTCCACTCCATACATATCTATGGGTATGGGATAGCTCCAACTCGGTTTTACAGTGAAAACTGCAGGAACTTCAAACCGGCACGAGGAAACAGAGTGAGAAACCAGAGATAAGTTTCCCCTGCAACCCGTTCCCTTTCTGCTAGATGAACGAACGTCTCTCCACCTGCTCATTTCTGAGAGAAAATTATGTGTGAAAGACGAACTTCACCTAACTTGTTTGGAACACAAAGTTTCTTTAGGTTGCAAACCCCACTCCATACATATATATGGGGAGGTACTAGCTCCAACTCGGTTTTACAGGGAAAACTGCAGGAACTTCTAACCGGCACTAGGAAACAGACTGAGAATCCAGAGAAAAAGTTTCTCCTGCAATTCGTTCCCTTTGTGCTAGATGAACGAACGTCTCTCCACATGCTGAGATCGGAGAGATATGTGTGTGTGAAAGCCGTAATTCACCTAGCTTGTTGGGAACACAAAGTTTCTTTTCAGTTGCAAACTCCACTCCATACATATATGGGGGGGGTACTAGCTCCAAATCTGTTTTACAGTGAAAACTGCAGGAACTTCAAACCGGCAGTAGGAAACAGACTGAGAAACCAGAGTAAAAGTTTCACCTGCAACCCGTTCCCTTTGTGCTAGATGAACGAAAATCTCTCCACATGCTCAGTTCTGAGAGATAATTGTGTGTGAAAGCCTTCCTTCACATAGCTTGTTGGGAACACAAAGTTTTTTTTTCCTTAACAAATTTCACTCCATACATTTTTATGGGTACGGACTAGCTCCAACTCGGTTTTACAGAGAAAAGTGCAGGAACTTCAAACCGGCACTAGGAAACAGACTGAGAAACCAGAGTAAAAGTTTCCCCTGCAACCCGTTCCCTTTGTGCTAGATGAACGAACGTCTCTCCACATGCTAACTTCTGAGACATAAGTGTGTGTGAAAGCCGTCCTTCAACTAGCTTGTTGGGAACACAAAGTTTCTTTTCATTTGCAAACTCCACTCCATACATATCTATGGGTATTGTCTAGCTCCAACTCGGTGTTAAAGTGAAAACTGCAGGAAGTTCAAACTGGCACTAAGAAACTGGGTGAGAAACCAGCGTAAAAATTTCTCCTGCAAACCGTTCCCTTTCTGCTAGATGAACGAACGTCTCTCCTCATGCTCAGTTCTGAGATACGTGTGTGTGAATGCCGTCATTCACCTAGCTTGTTGGGAACACAAAATTTGTTTTCAGTTGCAAACTCCAATCCATAAATATCTGTGGTTATGGAATAGCTCCAACTCGGTTTTACAGTGAAAATAGCAGGAACTTCAAACCGGCACTTGAAAACAGACTGAGAAACCAGAGTAATAGTTTCTCCTGCAACACGTTCCATTTGGGATAGATGAACGAACGTCTCTCAACATGCTCAATTCTGAGAGATATATTTGTGTGAAAGCCATTCTTCACCTAGCTTGTTGGGAACACAAAGTTTCTTTTCAGTTGCAAACTCCACTCCATACATATATATGAGGTGGTACCAGCTCCAAATCGGTTTTACACTGAAAACTGCAGGAACTTCAAACCGGCACTAGGAATCAGACTGAGAAACCAGAGTAAAATTTCTCCTGCAACCCGTTCCCTTTGTGCTAGATGAAAGAACATCTCTCCACATGCTCAGTTGTGAGTGATATGTGTGTGTGCAAGCCGTCCTTCAGGTAGCTTGTTGGGAACAAAATGTTTCTTTCCAGTTGCCAACTCCACTCCATATATATATATGGGGAGGTACTAGTTCCAACTCGGTTTTACAATGAAAACTGCAGGAACTTCAAACCGGCACTAGGAAAAAGACTGAGAAGCCAGAGTAAAAGTTTCTCCTGCAAGCCGTTCCCTTTGTGCTAGATGAACGAACGTCTCTCCACATGCTCAGTTCTGAGAGATAAGTGTGTGTGAAAGCCGTCCTTCACATAGCTGGTGGGGAACACAAAGTTTCTTTTCATTAACAAAATTCACTCCATACATATCTATGTGTAGGGACTACCTCCAACACTGTTTTACAGAGAAAACTGCAGGAAATTCAAACGGGCACTCGGAAACAGACTGAGAAACCAGAGTAAAAGTATCCCCTGCAACCCGTTCCCTTTGTGCTAGATGAACGAACGTCTCTCCACATGCTCAGTTCTGAGACATAAGTGTGTGTGAAAGCCGTACTTCAACTAGCTTGTTAGGAACACAAAGTTTCTTTTCAGGTGCAAAATCCACTCCATACTTATATATGGGGTGGTACTAGACCCAACACCTTTTTCAGTGAAAATTGCACGAACTTCAAACCGGCACTAGGAAACACACTGAGCATCCAGATATAAAGTTTCCCTGCAACACGTTCCCTTTGTGCTAGATGAACGAACTTCTCCCCACATGACCATTTCTGAGAGAAAACTATGTGTGAAAGCCGTCCTTCACCTAGCTTGTTGGGAACACAAAGTTTCTTTTAGGTACAAACTCCACTCCATACATATATATGGGGAGGTACTATCTCCAACTCGGTATTACAGGGAAAACTGCAGAAACTTCAAACCAGCACTAGGAAACAGACTGAGAAACCAGAGTAAAAGTTTCCCCTGCAACCCGTTCCCTTTCTGCTAGATGAACGAACGTCTCTCCACATGCTCATTTCTGAGAGAAAATTATGTGTGAAATACGACTTCAACTAACTAGTTTGGAACTCAAAGTTTCTTTTAGGTTGCAAAATCCACTCCATACTTATATATGGGGAGGTAATAGCTCCAGCTCGGTTTTACAGGGAAAAATGCAGGAAGTTCTACCCCGCACTAGGAAACAGACTGAGAAACCAGAGTAATAGTTTCTCCTGAAATCCATTCCCTTTGTGCTAGATGAACGTACGTCTCTCCAAATGCTCAGTTCTGAGACTTATGTGTGAGTTAAAACAGTCCTTCTCCTTGCTTGTTGGGAACACAAAGTTTCTTTTCATTTGCAAACTCCAATCCTTTCATATATATGGGGAGGTAATAGCTCCATCTCGGTTTTACAGTGAATACTTCAGGAACAGCAAACCGAAACTGTGAAAAAGACAGAGAACCCAGAGTAAAAGTTTCTCCTGCAACCCATTCATTTGTGCTAGATAAAAGAACGTCCCTCCACATGCTCAGTTCTGAGAGATAAGTGTGTGTGAAAGCCGAATTTCACCTAGCTTGTTGGGAACACAAAGTTTCTTTCAGTTGCAAACTCCAATCCATACATATCTATGGGTATGTGCAAGCTCCAACTCGGTTTTACAGTGAAAACTGCAGAAACTTCAAACCAGCACTAGGAAATATACTGAGAAACCAGAGTAAAAGTTTCTCCTGCAACCCATTCCTTTGTGCTAGATAAACGAACGTCTCTCCACATGCTCAGTTCTGAGAGATAATTGTGTGTGAAAGCCGAATTTCACCTAGCTTGTTGGGAACACAAAGATTCTTTCAGTTGCAAACTCCACTCCATACATATATATGGGGAGGTACTAGCTCCAAATCTCTTTTTACAGTGAAAACTGCAGGAACTTCAAACCGGCAGTAGGAAACAGACTGAGAAACCAGAGTAAAAGTTTCCCCTGCAACCCGTTCCCTTTGGCTAGATGAACGAACGTCTCTCCACATGCTCAGTTCTGAGACATAATTGTGTGTGAAAGCCGTACTTCAACTAGCTTGTTAGGAAAACAAAGTTTCTTTTCAGGTGCAAAATCCACTCCATACTTATATATGGGGTGGTACTAGACCCAACACCTTTTTCAGTGAAAATTGCAGGAAATTCAAACCGGCACTAGGAAACACACTGAGCATCCAGATATAAAGTTTCTCCTGCAACACGTTCCCTTTGTGCTAGATGAACGAACTTCTCCCCACATGACCATTTCTGAGAGAAAACTATGTGTGAAAGCCGTCCTTCAACTAGCTTGTTGGGAACACAAAGTTTCTTTTAGGTACAAACTCCACTCCATACATATATATGGGGAGGTACTATCTCCAACTCGGTATTACAGGGAAAACTGCAGGAACTTCAAACCGGCAGTAGGAAACAGACTGAGAAACCAGAGTAAAAGTTTCCCCTGCAACCCGTTCCCTATGTGCTAGATGAACGAACATCTCTCCACATGCTCAGTTCTGAGAGATCAGTGTGTCTGAAAGCCGTCCTTCACCTAGCTTGTTTGGAACACAATGTTTCTTTTCAGTTGCAAACTCCACTCCATACATATCTATGGGTATGGGCAAGCTCAAACTCGGTTTTACAGTGAAAACTGCAGAAACTTCAAACCAGCACTAGGAAACAGACTGAGAAACCAGAGTAAAAGTTTCCCCTGCAACCCGTTCCCTTTCTGCTAGATGAACGAACGTCTCTCCACATGCTCATTTCTGAGAGAAAATTATGTGTGAAATACGACTTCAACTAACTAGTTTGGAACTCAAAGTTTCTTTTAGTTTGCAAAATCCACTCCATACTTATATATGGGGAGGTAATAGCTCCAGCTCGGTTTTACAGGGAAAAATGCAGGAAGTTCTACCCCGCACTAGGAAACAGACTGAGAAACCAGAGTAATAGTTTCTCCTGAAATCCATTCCCTTTGTGCTAGATGAACGTACGTCTCTCCAAATGCTCAGTTCTGAGACATATGTGTGAGTTAAAACAGTCCTTCTCCTTGCTTGTTGGGAACACAAAGTTTCTTTTCATTTGCAAACTCCAATCCTTTCATATATATGGGGAGGTAATAGCTCCATCTCGGTTTTACAGTGAATACTTCAGGAACAGCAAACCGAAACTGTGAAACAGACAGAGAAACCAGAGTAAAAGTTTCTCCTGCAACCCATTCCTTTGTGCTAGATAAACGAACGTCCCTCCACATGCTCAGTTCTGAGAGATAAGTGTGTGTGAAAGCCGAATTTCACCTAGCTTGTTGGGAACACAAAGTTTCTTTCAGTTGCAAACTCCAATCCATACATATCTATGGGTATGTGCAAGCTCCAACTCGGTTTTACAGTGAAAACTGCAGAAACTTCAAACCAGCACTAGGAAATATACTGAGAAACCAGAGTAAAAGTTTCTCCTGCAACCCATTCCTTTGTGCTAGATAAACGAACGTCTCTCCACATGCTCAGTTCTGAGAGATAATTGTGTGTGAAAGCCGAATTTCACCTAGCTTGTTGGGAACACAAAGTTTCTTTCAGTTGCAAACTCCACTCCATACATATATATGGGGAGGTACTAGCTCCAAATCTCTTTTTACAGTGAAAACTGCAGGAACTTCAAACCGGCAGTAGGAAACAGACTGAGAAACCAGAGTAAAATTTCACCTGCAAACCGTTCCCTTTGTGCTAGGTGAACGAACGTCTCTTCACATGCTCAGTTCTTAGAGATAAGTGTGTGTGAAAGCCGAAATTCACCTAGCTTATTGGGAACACAAAGTTTCTTTTCAGGTGCAAACTCCAGTCCATACATATATATGGGGAGGTACTAGCCCCAACAACTTTTTCAGTGAAAATTGCAGGAACTTCAAACCGGCACTAGGAAACACACTGAGCATCCAGATTTAAAGTTTCTCCTGCAAAAAGTTCCCTTTGTGCTAGATGAAAGAACGTCTCCCCACATGCTCATTTCTGAGAGAAAATTATGTGTGAAAGCCGTCCTTCACCTAGCTTGTTGGGAACACAAAGTTTCTTTTAGGTATAAACTCCACTCCATACATATATATGGGGAGGTACTAGCTCCCACTCGGTTTTACAGGGAAAACTGCAGGAACTTCAATCCGGTACTAGGAATCAGACTGAGAAACCAGAGTAAAAGTTTCCCCTGCCACCCGTTCCATTTGTGCTAGATGAACGATCGTCTCTCCACATGCTCAGTTCTGAGAGATATGTGTGTGTGAAAGCCGTCCTTCACCTAGCTTGTTGGGAACACAAAGATTCTTTTCAGTTGCAAACACAAATCCATACATATATATGGGTATGGTCTAGCTCCAACACGGTTTTGCAGTGAAAACTTCAGAAACTTCTAACAAGCACTAGGAAACAGGCTGAGAATCCAGAGTTAATGTTTCTCCTGCAACCCGTTCCCTTTGTGCAAGATGAACGAACGTCTCTACACATGCTCAGTTCTTAGAGATAAGTGTGTGTGAAAGCCGAAATTCACCTAGCATATTGGGAACACAAAGTTTCTTTTCAGGTGCAAACTCCACTCCATACATATATATGGGGAGGTACTAGCTCCAACTCGGTTTTACACGGAAAACTGCAGGAACTTCAATCTGGCACTAGGAATCAGACTGAGAAACCAGAGAAAAAGTTTCTCCTGCCACCCGTTTCATTTGTGCTAGATGAACGAACGTCTCTCCACATGCTCAGTTCTGAGAGATATGTGTGTGTGAAAGCCGTCCTTCACCTAGCTTGTTGGGAACACAAAGTTTCTTTTCAGTTGCAAACACAAATCCATACATATATATGGCTATGTTCTAGCTCCAACGCGGTTATACAGTGAAAACTGTAGGAAATTTAAACCGGCACTCGGAAACAGACTGAGAAACCAGAGTAAAAGTTTCTAATGCAACCCGTTCCCTTTCTGCTAGATAAACGAACGTCTCTCCACATGCTGAATTCTGAGAGATAATTGTGTGTGAATGCCTCCCTTCAGGTAGCTTGTTGGGAACACAAAGTTCCTTTTCATAAACAAACTCCACTCCATACATATCTATGGGTAGGGACTATTTCAAACTCTGTTTTACAGTGGAAACTGCAGGAACTTCAAACCAGCACTAGGAAACAGACTGAGATACCAGAGTAAAATTTCTCCTGCAAACCGTTCCCTTTGTGCTAGATGAACGAAAGTCCCTCCACATGCTCAGTTCGGAGAGATAAATGTGTGTGAAAGCCGTACTTCACCTAGCTTGTTGGGAACACAAAGTTTCTTTTCAGTTGCAAACTCCACTCCATATATACCTATGGATATGCGCAAGCTCCAACTCGGTGTTACAGTGAAAACTGCAGGAAATTCTAACCGGCACTAGGAAACAAACTGAGAAACCAGAGTAAAAGTTTCTCCTGCAAACCGTTCCCTTTTTGCTAGATGAACGAACGTCTCTCCACTTGCTCAGATCGGAGAGATATGTGTGTGTGAAAGCCGTAATTCACCTAGCTTGTTGGGAACCCAAATTTTCTTTTCAGTTGCAAACTCCACTCCTTACATATATATGGGGAGGTAGTAGCTCGAACTCGGTATTACACTGAAAACTGCAGGAACTTCAACCAGGCAGTAGGAAACAGACTGTGAAACCAGAGTAAAAGTTTCACCAGCAACCCGTTCCGTTTGTGCTAGATGAACGAACATCTCTCCACATGCTCAGTTCTGAGAGATCAGTGTGTGTGAAAGCCGTCCTTCACCTAGCTTTTTGGGAACACAGAGTTTCTTTTCAGTTGCAAACTCCACTCCATACATATCTATGGGTATGGGCTAGCTCCAACTCGGTTTTACAGTGAAAACTGCAGGAACTTCAAACCGGCACGAGGAAACAGTGTGAGAAACCAGAGAAAAGTTTCTACAGCAAACCGTTCCCTTTTTGCTATATGAACGAACGTCTCTCCACATGCTCAATTCTGAGAGATAAGTGTGTGTGAAAGCCGAAATTCACCTAGCTTATTTCGAACACAAAGTTTCTTTTCAGGTGCAAACTCCTCTCCTTATTTATATAGGGGAAGGTACTAACTCCAACTCGGATTTACAGTGAAAACTGCAGAAATTTCATACCGGCACTAGGAAACAGGCTGAAAACCAGAGAAAAAGTTTCTCTTGCAACCAGTTCACTTTGTGCTATATGAAAGAACGTCTCTCCACATCCTCAGTTCTGAGAATAGTGTGTGTGAAAGCCATCCTTCACCTAGCTTGTTGGGAACACAAATTTTCTTTTCAGTTGCAAACTCCATTCCATACATTTATATGGGGAGGTACAAGCTCCAAATCAGTTTCACAGTGAAAACTGCAGGAAGTTCAAACCGGCACTAGGAAACAGACTGAGAAACCAGAGTAAAATTTTCTGCTGCAAATCGTTCCAATTTTTCTATATGAACGAACGTCTCTCTTCATGCTCAGTTCTGAGTCATATGTGTGTGTGAAAGCCGACCTTCACCTATCTTGTTGGGAACACAAATTTTCTTTTCAGTAGCAAAATCCACTCCATACATATCTATGGGTATGGGATAGATCCAACTCGGATTTACAGTGAAATCTGCAGGAACTTCAAACAGGCACTATTAAACAGACTGAGAAACCAGAGAAAAAGTTTCTCTTGCAACCAGTTCACTATGTGCTATACGAATGAACATCTCTCCACCTCCTCAGTTCTGAGATATGTGTGTGTGAAAGACGTCCTTCACCTAGCTTGTTGGGAACACCAAGTTTCTTTTCATTAACAAATTCCACTCCATAGATATCTATGGGTAGGTACTAGCTCCAACTCGTTTCCTAGTGAAATCTGCAGGAAATTCAAACAGGCACTAGGAAACAGACTTAGAAACCAGAGTAAAAGTTTCTCCTGCAACCCGTTCCCTTTGTGCTAGATGAACGAACGTCACTCCACATGCTCAGTTCTGAGAGATAATTGTGTGTGAAAGCCGTCCTTCAACTAGCTTGTTGGGAACACAAAGTTTCTTTCAGTTGCAAACACCACTCCCTAAATTTCTATGGGTATGGGCTAGCTCCAACTCGGTTTTACAGTGAAAACTGCAGGAACTTCAAACAGGCACTAGGAAACAGACTGAGAAACCTTAGTAAAAGTTTCTACTGCAACCCGTTCCCTTTCTTCTAGATGAACGAACGTCTCTCCACATGCTCATTTCTGAAAGGTAAGTGTGTGTGAATTCCGTCCTTCACCTAGCTTGTTGGGAACACAAAGTTTCTTTTCAGTTGCAAACAACACTCCATACATATATATTGGGAGGTACTAGCTCCAACTCGGTTTTACAGGGAAAACTGCAGGAACTTCAATCCGGTACTAGGAATCAGACTGAGAAACCAGAGTAAAAGTTTCCCCTGCCACCCGTTCCATTTGTGCTAGATGAACGATCGTCTCTCCACATGCTCAGTTCTGAGAGATATGTGTGTGTGAAAGCCGTCCTTCACCTAGCTTGTTGGGAACACAAATATTCTTTTCTGTTGCAAACACAAATCCATACATATATATGGGTATGGTCTAGCTCCAACGCGGTTTTTCAGTGAAAACTTCAGAAACTTCAAACAAGCACTAGGAAACAGGCAGAGAATCCAGAGTAAATGTTTCTCCTGCAACCCGTTCCCTTTGTGCAAGATGAACGAACGTCTCTCCACATGCTCAGTTCTTAGAGATAAGTGTGTGTGAAAGCCGAAATTCACCTAGCTTATTGGGAACACAAAGTTTCTTTTCAGGTGCAAACTCCACTCCATACATATATATGGGGAGGTACTAGCTCCAACTCGGTTTTACACGGAAAACTGCAGGAACTTCAATCTGGCACTAGGAATCAGACTGAGAAACCAGAGAAAAAGTTTCTCCTGCCACCCGTTCCATTTGTGCTAGATGAACGAACGTCTCTCCACATGCTCAGTTCTGAGAGATATGTGTGTGTGAAAGCCGTCCTTCACCTAGCTTGTTGGGAACACAAAGTTTCTTTTCAGTTGCAAACACCACTCCATACATATATATTGGGAGGTACTAGCTCCAAATCGGTTTTACAGTGAAAACAGCAGGAGCTTCAAACAGGCACTAGGAATCAGACTGAGAACCAGGGTAAAAGTTTCTCCTGCAACCCGTTGCATTTGTGCTAGATGAACGAACTTCTCTCCTCATGCTCAGTTCTGAGACTTATTTGTGTGTGAAAGCCGTCCTTCACCTAGCTTGTTGGGAACACTAAGTTTCTTTTAGGATGCTAACTCCATTCCTTACATATATATGGGGAGGTACTAGCTCCAACTCGGTTTTACAGGGAAAACTTCAGGAACATCAAAACGGCAGTAGGAATCAGACTGAGAATCCAGAGTAAAAGTTTCTCCTGCCACACGTTCCCTTTGTGCTACATGAACGAACGTCTCTCCACATGCTCAGTTCTGATAGATATGTGTGTGTTAAAGCAGTCCTTCACCTAGCTTGTTGAGAACACAAAGTTTCTTTTCAGTTGCAAACACAAATCCATAAATATATATGGGTATGGTCTAGCTCCAACGCGGTTTTACAGTGAAAACTGCAGGAAATTCAAACTGGCACTAGGAAACAGACTGAGAAACCAGAGTAAAATTTCTCCTGCAACCCGTTCCCTTTGTCCTAGATGAACGAACGTCTCTCCACATGCTCATTTCGGAGAGATAAATGTGTGTGAAAGCAGTACTTCACCTATCATGTTGGGAACACAAAGTTTCTTTTCAGTTGCAAACACCACTCCATACATATCTATGGGTATGGGCAAGCTCCAACTCTATTTTTCAGTGAAAACTGCAGAAATTTCAAACCAGCAGTAGGAAACATACTGAGAACCCAGAGTAAAATTTTCCCCTGCAACCCGTTCCCTTTCTGCTAGATGAACGAACGTCTCTCCACCTGCTCATTTCTGAGAGAAAATTATGTGTGAAAGACGAACTTCACCTAACTTGTTTGGAACACAAAGTTTCTTTTAGGTTGCAAACCCCACTCCATACATATATATGGGGAGGTACTAGCTCCAACTCGGTTTTAAAGGGAAAACTGCAGGAACTTCTAACCGGCACTAGGAAACAGACTGAGAATCCAGAGAAACAGTTTCTCCTGCAATTCGTTCCCTTTGTGCTAGATGAACGAACGTCTCTCCACATGCTGAGATCGGAGAGATATGTGTGTGTGAAAGCCGTAATTCACCTAGCTTGTTGTAAACCCAAAGTTTCTTTTCAGTTGCAAACTCCACTCCATACATATATATGGGGAGGTACTAGCTCCAAATCTGTTTTACAGTGAAAACTGCAGGAACTTCAAACCGGCAGTAGGAAACAGACTGAGAAACCAGAGTAAAAGTTTCACATGAAACCCGTTCCCTTTGTGCTAGATGAACGAAATCTCTCCACATGCTAAGTTCTGAGAGATAATTGTGTGTGAATGCCGTCCTTCACATTGCTTGTTGGGAACACAAAGTTTTTTTTCCTTAACAAATTTCACTCCATACGTATATATGGGTAGGGACTAGCTCCAACACGGTTTTACAGAGAAAAGTGCAGGAACTTCAAACCGGCACTAGGAAACAGACTGAGAAACCAGAGTAAAAGTTTCCCCTGATACCCGTTCCTTTTGTGCTAGATGAACGAACGTCTCTCCACATGCTCAGTTCTGAGACATAAGTGTGTGTGAAAGCCGTCCTTCACCTAGCTTGTTGGGAACACAAAGTTTCTTTTCAGTTGCAAACTCCAATCCATAAATATCTGTGGTTATAGAATAGCTCCAACTCGGTTTTACAGTGAAAATTGCAGGAACTTCAAACCGGCACTTGAAAACAGACTGAGAAACCAGAGTAATAGTTTCTCCTGCAACACGTTCCATTTGGGATAGATGAACGAACGTCTCTCAACATGCTCAATTCTGAGAGATATGTTTGTGTGAAAGCCATTCTTCACATAGCTTGTTGGGAACACAAAGTTTCTTTTCAGTTGCAAACTCCAATCCATACATATATATGAGGTGGTACCAGCTCCAACACGGTTTTACAATGAAAACTGCAGGAACTTCAAACCGGCACTAGGAAACAGACTGAGAAGCCAGAGTAAAAGTTTCTCCTGCAACCCCTTCCCTTTGTGCTAGATGAACGAACGTCTCTCCACATGCTCAGTTCTGAGAGATAAGTGTGTGTGAAAGCCGTCCTTCACATAGCTGGTTGGGAACACAAAGTTTCTTTTCATTAACAAAATTCACTCCATACATATCTATGTGTAGGGACTAGCTCCAAAACTGTTTTACAAAGAAAACTGCAGAAAATTCAAACGGGCACTCGGAAACAGACTGAGAAACCAGAGTAAAAGTATCCCCTGCAACCCGTTCCCTTTGTGCTAGATGAACGAACGTCTCTCCACATGCTCAGTTCTGAGACATAATTGTGTGTGAAAGCCGTACTTCAATTAGCTTGTTAGGAACACAAAGTTTCTTTTCAGGTGCAAACTCCACTCCATACATATATATGGGGAGGTACTAGCCCCAACACCTTTTTCAGTGAAAATTGCAGGACCTTCAAACCGGCACTAGGAAACACACTGAGCATCCAGATTTAAAGTTTCTCCTGCAACACGTTCCCTTTGTGCTAGATGAACGAACTTCTCCCCACAAGCCCATTTCTGAGAGAAAATTATGTGTGAAAGCCGTCCTTCACCTAGCTTGTTGGGAACACAAAGTTTCTTTTAGGTACAAACTCCACTCCATACATATATATGGGGCGGTACTATCTCCAACTCGGTATTACAGGGAAAACTGCAGGAACTTCAAACCGGCAGTAGGAAACAGACTGAGAAACCAGAGTAAAAGTTTCACCTGCAAACCGTTCCCTATGTGCTAGATGAACGAACATCTCTCCACATGCTCAGTTCTGAGAGATCAGTGTGTGTGAAAGCCGTCCTTCACCTAGCTTTTTTGGAACACAATGTTTCTTTTCAGTTGCAAACACCACTCCATAAAAATCTATGGGTATGGGCAAGCTCAAACTCGGTTTTACAGTGAAAACGGCAGAAACTTCAAACCAGCACTAGGAAACCGACTGAGAAACCAAAGTAATAGTTTCCCCAGCAACCCTTTCCCTTTCTGCTAGATGAACGGACGTCTCTCCACATGCTCATTTCTGAGAAAAAATTATGTGTGAAAGACGACCTTCACCTAACTAGTTTGGAACTCAAAGTTTCTTTTAGGTTGCAAAATCCACTCCTTACATATATATGGGGAGGTACTAGCTCCAACTCGGTTTTACAGGGAAAACTGCAGGAAATTCTACCCCGCACTAGGAAACAGACTGAGAAACCAGAGTAAAAGTTTCTCCTGCAATCCATTCCCTTTGTGCTAGATGAACGAAAGTCTCTCCACATGCTAAGATCGGAGAGATATGTGTGTGTGAAAACAGTAATTCACCTAGCTTGTTGGGAACCCGAAGTTTCTTTTCAGTTGCAAACTCTACTCCATACATATATATGGGGAGGTACTACCTCCAAATCTGTTTTACAGTGAAAACTGCAGGAACTTCAAACCGGCAGTAGGAAACAGACTGAGAAACCAGAGAAAAGTTTCACCTGCACCCCGTTCCCTTTGTGCTAGATGAACGAACATCTCTCCACATGCTCAGTTCTGAGAGATCAGTGTGTGTGAAAGCCGTCGTTCACCAAGCTTGTTGGGAACACAAAGTTTCTTTTCAGTTGCAAACTCCACTCCATACATATCTATGGGTATGGGCTAGCTCCAACTCGGTTTTACATTGAAAACTGCAGGAACTTCAAACAGGCACGAGGAAACAGAGTGAGAAACCAGAGAAAAGTTTCTACTGCAACCCGTTCCCTTTGTGCTAGATGAACGAACATCTCTCCACATGATCAGTTCTTAGAGATAAGTGTGTGTGAAAGCAGAAATTCACCTAGCTTATTGGGAACACAAAATTTCATTTCAGGTGCAAACTCCACTCCATACATATATATGGGGAGGTACTAGCCCCAACACCTTTTTCAGTGAAAATTGCAGGAACTTCAAATCGGCACTAGGAAAAACACTGAGCATCCAGATTTAAAGTTTCTCCTGCAACACGTTCCCTTTGTGCTAGATGAACGAACGTCTCCCCACATGCTCATTTCTGAGATATAAGTGTGTGTGAAAGCCGTCCTTCAACTAGCTTTTTGGGAACACAATGTTTCTTTTCATTTGCAAACTCCACTCCATACATATCTATGGGTATTGTCTAGCTCCAACTCGGTGTTACAGTGAAAACTGCAGGAAATTCAAACTGGCACTAGGAAACAGACTGAGATACCAGAGTAATAGTTTCTCCTGCATCACATTCACTTTGTGATAGATGAACGAACGTCTTTCCACATGCTCAATTCTGAGAGATAATTATGTTTGAATGCCGTCATTCACCTAGCTTGTCAGGAAAACAAAGTTCCTTTTAACATGCAAACTCCAATCCATACATATATAAGGGGAGGTACTAGTTCCAACTCTGTTTTACAGTGAAAACTGCAGGAAATTCAAACCGGCACTAGGAAACAGACTGAGAAACCAGAGTAAAAGTTTCTCCTACAAACAGTACCCTTTGTGCTAGATGAACGAACGTCTCTCAACATGCTCATTTCAGAGAGAAAAGTCTGTGTGAAAGCCGTCCTTAATCTAGCTTGATGGGAACACAAAGATTCTTTTCATTTGCAAACTCTAATCCATACAAATATATGGGGAGGTAATAGCTCCAAATCGGTTTTACAGTGATAACTGCAGGAACATCAAACCGGCACTAGGAAACAGACTGAGAAACCAGAATAAAAGTTTCTCCTGAAAACCGTTCCCTTTCTGCTAGATGAAGGAACGTCTCCCAACATGCTCAATTCTGAGAGATTTTTGTGTGTGAAAGCCGTCCTTCACCTAGCTTGTTGGGAACACAAAGTTTCTTTTCAGTTGCAAACTCCATTCCATACATTTATATGGGGAGGTACAAGCTCCAAATCAGTTTTACAGTGAAAACTGCAGGAAGTTCAAACCGGCACTAGGAAACAGACTGAGAAACCAGAGTAAATTTTTCTGCTGCAAACCGTTCCAATTTTTCTATATGAACGAACGTCTCTCTTCATGCTCAGTTCTGAGTCATATATGTGTGTGAAAGCCGACCTTCACCTAGCTTGTTGGGAACACAAAGTTTCTTTTCAGTAGCAAAATCCACTCCATACATATCTATGGGTATGGGATAGATCCAACTCGGATTTACAGTGAAATCTGCAGGAACTTCAAACAGGCACTAATAAACAGACTAAAAACCAGAGAAAAAGTTTCTCTTGCAACCAGTTCACTTTGTGCTATATGAACGAACGTCTCTCCACATCCTCAGTTCTGTGATAAGTGTGTGTGAAAGACGTCCTTCACCTAGCTTGTTGGGAACACAAAGTTTCTTTTCATTAACAAACTCCACTCCATAGATATCTATGGGTAGGTACTAGCTCCAACTCGTTTCCTAGTGAAATCTGCAGGAAATTCAAACAGGCACTAGGAAACAGACTTAGAAACCAGAGTAAAAGTTTCTCCTGCAACCCGTTCCCTTTGTGCTAGATGAACGAACGTCACTCCACATGCTCAGTTCTGAGAGATAATTGTGTGTGAAAGCCGTCCTTCAACTAACTTGTTGGGAACACAAAGTTTTTTTCAGTTGCAAACACCACTCCCTAAATTTCTATGGGTATGGGCTAGCTCCAACTCGGTTTTACAGTGAAAACTGCAGGAACTTCAAACAGGCACTAGGAAACAGACTGAGAAACCTTAGTAAAAGTTTCTACTGCAACCCGTTCCCTTTCTTCTAGATGAACGAACGTCTCTCCACATGCTCAGTTCTGAAAGGTAAGTGTGTGTGAATTCCGTACTTCACCTAGCTTGTTGGGAACACAAACTTTCTTTTCAGTTGCAAACACCACTCCATACATATATATTGGGTGGTACTAGCTCCAAATCGGTTTTACAGTGAAAACTGCAGGAGCTTCAAACAGGCACTAGGAATCAGACTGAGAATCCAGAGTAAAAGTTTCTCCTGCCACACGTTCCCTTTGTGCTAGATGAACGAACGTCTCTCCACATGCTCAGTTCAGATAGATATGTGTGTGTTAAAGCAGTCCTTCACCTAGCTTGTTGGGAACACAAAGTTTCTTTTCAGTTGCAAACACAAATCCATAAATATATATGGGTATGGTCTAGCTCCAACGCGGTTTTACAGTGAAAACTGCAGGAAATTCAAACCGGCACTAGGAAACAGACTGAGAAACCAGAGTAAAATTTCTCCTGCAACCCGTTCCCTTTGTGCTAGATGAACGAACGTCTCTCCACATGCTCATTTCGGAGAGATAAATGTGTGTGAAAGCCGTACTTCACCTATCTTGTTGGGAACACAAAGTTTCTTTTCAGTTGCAAACACCACTCCATACATATCTATGGGTATGGGCAAGCTCCAACTCTGTTTTACAGTGAAAACTGCAGAAACTTCAAACCAGCAGTAGGAAACATTCTGAGAAACCAGAGTAAATGTTTCCCCTGCAACCGTTCCGTTTCTGCTTGATGAACGATCGTCTCTCCACCTGCTCATTTCTGAGAGAAAATTATGTGTGAAAGACGAACTTCACCTAACTTGTTTGGAACACAAAGTTTCTTTTAGGTTGCAAACCCCACTCCATACATATATATGGGGAGGTACTAGCTCCAACTCGGTTTTAAAGGGAAAACTGCAGGAACTTCTAACCGGCACTAGGAAACAGACTGAGAATCCAGAGAAAAAGTTTCTCCTGCAATTCGTTCCCTTTGTGCTAGATGAACGAACGTCTCTCCACATGCTGAGATCGGAGAGATATGTGTGTGTGAAATCCGTAATTCACCTAGCTTGTTGGGAACCCAAAGTTTCTTTTCAGTTGCAAACTCCACTCCATACATATTTATGGGTAGGGTCTATCTCCAACTCGGTTTTACAGAGAAAAGTGCAGGAACTTCAAACCGGCACTAGGAAACAGACTGAGAAAACAGAGTAAAACTTTCCCCTGCAACCCGTTCCCTTTGTGCTAGATGAACGAACGTCTCTCCACATCCTCAGTTCTGTGATAAGTGTGTGTGAAAGACGTCCTTCACCTAGCTTGTTGGGAACACAAAGTTTCTTTTCATTAACAAACTCCACTCCATAGATATCTATGGGTAGGTACTAGCTCCAACTCGTTTCCTAGTGAAATCTGCAGGAAATTCAAACAGGCACTAGGAAACAGACTTAGAAACCAGAGTAAAAGTTTCTCCTGCAACCCGTTCCCTTTGTGCTAGATGAACGAACGTCACTCCACATGCTCAGTTCTGAGAGATAATTGTGTGTGAAAGCCGTCCTTCAACTAACTTGTTGGGAACACAAAGTTTTTTTCAGTTGCAAACACCACTCCCTAAATTTCTATGGGTATGGGCTAGCTCCAACTCGGTTTTACAGTGAAAACTGCAGGAACTTCAAACAGGCACTAGGAAACAGACTGAGAAACCTTAGTAAAAGTTTCTACTGCAACCCGTTCCCTTTCTTCTAGATGAACGAACGTCTCTCCACATGCTCAGTTCTGAAAGGTAAGTGTGTGTGAATTCCGTACTTCACCTAGCTTGTTGGGAACACAAACTTTCTTTTCAGTTGCAAACACCACTCCATACATATATATTGGGTGGTACTAGCTCCAAATCGGTTTTACAGTGAAAACTGCAGGAGCTTCAAACAGGCACTAGGAATCAGACTGAGAATCCAGAGTAAAAGTTTCTCCTGCCACACGTTCCCTTTGTGCTAGATGAACGAACGTCTCTCCACATGCTCAGTTCAGATAGATATGTGTGTGTTAAAGCAGTCCTTCACCTAGCTTGTTGGGAACACAAAGTTTCTTTTCAGTTGCAAACACAAATCCATAAATATATATGGGTATGGTCTAGCTCCAACGCGGTTTTACAGTGAAAACTGCAGGAAATTCAAACCGGCACTAGGAAACAGACTGAGAAACCAGAGTAAAATTTCTCCTGCAACCCGTTCCCTTTGTGCTAGATGAACGAACGTCTCTCCACATGCTCATTTCGGAGAGATAAATGTGTGTGAAAGCCGTACTTCACCTATCTTGTTGGGAACACAAAGTTTCTTTTCAGTTGCAAACACCACTCCATACATATCTATGGGTATGGGCAAGCTCCAACTCTGTTTTACAGTGAAAACTGCAGAAACTTCAAACCAGCAGTAGGAAACATTCTGAGAAACCAGAGTAAATGTTTCCCCTGCAACCGTTCCGTTTCTGCTTGATGAACGATCGTCTCTCCACCTGCTCATTTCTGAGAGAAAATTATGTGTGAAAGACGAACTTCACCTAACTTGTTTGGAACACAAAGTTTCTTTTAGGTTGCAAACCCCACTCCATACATATATATGGGGAGGTACTAGCTCCAACTCGGTTTTAAAGGGAAAACTGCAGGAACTTCTAACCGGCACTAGGAAACAGACTGAGAATCCAGAGAAAAAGTTTCTCCTGCAATTCGTTCCCTTTGTGCTAGATGAACGAACGTCTCTCCACATGCTGAGATCGGAGAGATATGTGTGTGTGAAATCCGTAATTCACCTAGCTTGTTGGGAACCCAAAGTTTCTTTTCAGTTGCAAACTCCACTCCATACATATTTATGGGTAGGGTCTATCTCCAACTCGGTTTTACAGAGAAAAGTGCAGGAACTTCAAACCGGCACTAGGAAACAGACTGAGAAAACAGAGTAAAACTTTCCCCTGCAACCCGTTCCCTTTGTGCTAGATGAACGAACGTCTCTCCACATGCTCAGTTCTGAGACATAAGTGTGTGTGAAAGCCGTCCTTCAACTAGCTTGTTGGGAACACAAAGTTTCTTTTCATTTGGAAACTCCACTCCATACATATCTATGGGTATTGTCTAGCTCCAACTCGGTGTTAAAGTGAAAACTGCAGGAAGTTCAAACCGGCACTAAGAAACTGGCTGAGAAACCAGCGTAAAAATTTCTCCTGCAAACCGTTCCCTTTCTGCTAGATGAACGAACGTCTCTCCTCATGCTCAGTTCTGAGATACGTGTGTGTGAAAGCCGTCCTTCACCTAGCTTGTTGGGAACACAAAGTTTCTTTTCAGTTGCAAACTCCAATCCATGAATATCTGTGGTTATGGAATAGCTCCAACTCGGTTTACAGTGAAAATTTCAGGATCTTCAAACCGGCACTAGAAAACAGACTGAGAAACCAGAGTAATAGTTTCTCCTGCAACCCGTTCCCTTTCTGCTAGATGAACGAACGTCTCTCCACATGCTCATTTCTGAGAGAAAATTATGTGTGAAAGACGACTTTCACCTAACTAGTTTGGAACTCAAAGTTTCTTTTAGGTTGCAAAATCCACTCCATACATATATATGGGGATGTACTAGCTCCAACTCGGTTTTACAGGGAAAACTGCAGGAAGTTCTACCCCGCACTAGGAAACAGACTGAGAAACCAGAGTAAAAGTTTCTCCTGCAATCCATTCCCTTTGTGCTAGATGAACGAAAGTCTCTCCACATGCTAAGATCGGAGAGATATGTGTGTGTGAAAACAGTAATTCACCTAGCTTGTTGGGAACCCGAAGTTTCTTTTCAGTTGCAAACTCTACTCCATACATATATATGGGGAGGTACTACCTCCAAATCTGTTTTACAGTGAAAACTGCAGGAACTTCAAACCGGCAGTAGGAAACAGACTGAGAAACCAGAGAAAAGTTTCACCTGCACCCCGTTCCCTTTGTGCTAGATGAACGAACATCTCTCCACATGCTCAGTTCTGAGAGATCAGTGTGTGTGAAAGCCGTCGTTCACCAAGCTTGTTGGGAACACAAAGTTTCTTTTCAGTTGCAAACTCCACTCCATACATATCTATGGGTATGGGCTAGCTCCAACTCGGTTTTACATTGAAAACTGCAGGAACTTCAAACAGGCACGAGGAAACAGAGTGAGAAACCAGAGAAAAGTTTCTACTGCAACCCGTTCCCTTTGTGCTAGATGAACGAACATCTCTCCACATGCTCAGTTCTTAGAGATAAGTGTGTGTGAAAGCAGAAATTCACCTAGCTTATTGGGAACACAAAATTTCATTTCAGGTGCAAACTCCACTCCATACATATATATGGGGAGGTACTAGCCCCAACACCTTTTTCAGTGAAAATTGCAGGAACTTCAAATCGGCACTAGGAAAAACACTGAGCATCCAGATTTAAAGTTTCTCCTGCAACACGTTCCCTTTGTGCTAGATGAACGAACGTCTCCCCACATGCTCAGTTCTGAGATATAAGTGTGTGTGAAAGCCGTCCTTCAACTAGCTTTTTGGGAACACAATGTTTCTTTTCATTTGCAAACTCCACTCCATACATATCTATGGGTATTGTCTAGCTCCAACTCGGTGTTACAGTGAAAACTGCAGGAAATTCAAACTGGCACTAGGAAACAGACTGAGATACCAGAGTAATAGTTTCTCCTGCATCACATTCACTTTGTGATAGATGAACGAACGTCTTTCCACATGCTCAATTCTGAGAGATAAGTATGTTTGAATGCCGTCATTCACCTAGCTTGTCAGGAAAACAAAGTTCCTTTTAACATGCAAACTCCAATCCATACATATATAAGGGGAGGTACTAGTTCCAACTCTGTTTTACAGTGAAAACTGCAGGAAATTCAAACCGGCACTAGGAAACAGACTGAGAAACCAGAGTAAAAGTTTCTCCTACAAACAGTACCCTTTGTGCTAGATGAACGAACGTCTCTCAACATGCTCATTTCAGAGAGAAAAGTCTGTGTGAAAGCCGTCCTTAATCTAGCTTGATGGGAACACAAAGATTCTTTTCATTTGCAAACTCCAATCCATACAAATATATGGGGAGGTAATAGCTCCAAATCGGTTTTACAGTGATAACTGCAGGAACATCAAACCGGCACTAGGAAACAGACTGAGAAACCAGAATAAAAGTTTCTCCTGAAAACCGTTCCCTTTCTGCTAGATGAAGGAACGTCTCCCAACATGCTCAATTCTGAGAGATTTTTGTGTGTGAAAGCCGTCCTTCACCTAGCTTGTTGGGAACACAAAGTTTCTTTTCAGTTGCAAACTCCATTCCATACATTTATATGGGGAGGTACAAGCTCCAAATCAGTTTTACAGTGAAAACTGCAGGAAGTTCAAACCGGCACTAGGAAACAGACTGAGAAACCAGAGTAAATTTTTCTGCTGCAAACCGTTCCAATTTTTCTATATGAACGAACGTCTCTCTTCATGCTCAGTTCTGAGTCATATATGTGTGTGAAAGCCGACCTTCACCTAGCTTGTTGGGAACACAAAGTTTCTTTTCAGTAGCAAAATCCACTCCATACATATCTATGGGTATGGGATAGATCCAACTCGGATTTACAGTGAAATCTGCAGGAACTTCAAACAGGCACTAATAAACAGACTAAAAACCAGAGAAAAAGTTTCTCTTGCAACCAGTTCACTTTGTGCTATATGAACGAACGTCTCTCCACATCCTCAGTTCTGTGATAAGTGTGTGTGAAAGACGTCCTTCACCTAGCTTGTTGGGAACACAAAGTTTCTTTTCATTAACAAACTCCACTCCATAGATATCTATGGGTAGGTACTAGCTCCAACTCGTTTCCTAGTGAAATCTGCAGGAAATTCAAACAGGCACTAGGAAACAGACTTAGAAACCAGAGTAAAAGTTTCTCCTGCAACCCGTTCCCTTTGTGCTAGATGAACGAACGTCACTCCACATGCTCAGTTCTGAGAGATAATTGTGTGTGAAAGCCGTCCTTCAACTAACTTGTTGGGAACACAAAGTTTTTTTCAGTTGCAAACACCACTCCCTAAATTTCTATGGGTATGGGCTAGCTCCAACTCGGTTTTACAGTGAAAACTGCAGGAACTTCAAACAGGCACTAGGAAACAGACTGAGAAACCTTAGTAAAAGTTTCTACTGCAACCCGTTCCCTTTCTTCTAGATGAACGAACGTCTCTCCACATGCTCAGTTCTGAAAGGTAAGTGTGTGTGAATTCCGTACTTCACCTAGCTTGTTGGGAACACAAACTTTCTTTTCAGTTGCAAACACCACTCCATACATATATATTGGGTGGTACTAGCACCAAATCGGTTTTACAGTGAAAACTGCAGGAGCTTCAAACAGGCACTAGGAATCAGACTGAGAATCCAGAGTAAAAGTTTCTCCTGCCACACGTTCCCTTTGTGCTAGATGAACGAACGTCTCTCCACATGCTCAGTTCAGATAGATATGTGTGTGTTAAAGCAGTCCTTCACCTAGCTTGTTGGGAACACAAAGTTTCTTTTCAGTTGCAAACACAAATCCATAAATATATATGGGTATGGTCTAGCTTCAACGCGGTTTTACAGTGAAAACTGCAGGAAATTCAAACCGGCACTAGGAAACAGACTGAGAAACCAGAGTAAAATTTCTCCTGCAACCCGTTCCCTTTGTGCTAGATGAACGAACGTCTCTCCACATGCTCATTTCGGAGAGATAAATGTGTGTGAAAGCCGTACTTCACCTATCTTGTTGGGAACACAAAGTTTCTTTTCAGTTGCAAACACCACTCCATACATATCTATGGGTATGGGCAAGCTCCAACTCTGTTTTACAGTGAAAACTGCAGAAACTTCAAACCAGCAGTAGGAAACATTCTGAGAAACCAGAGTAAATGTTTCCCCTGCAACCGTTCCGTTTCTGCTTGATGAACGATCGTCTCTCCACCTGCTCATTTCTGAGAGAAAATTATGTGTGAAAGACGAACTTCACCTAACTTGTTTGGAACACAAAGTTTCTTTTAGGTTGCAAACCCCACTCCATACATATATATGGGGAGGTACTAGCTCCAACTCGGTTTTAAAGGGAAAACTGCAGGAACTTCTAACCGGCACTAGGAAACAGACTGAGAATCCAGAGAAAAAGTTTCTCCTGCAATTCGTTCCCTTTGTGCTAGATGAACGAACGTCTCTCCACATGCTGAGATCGGAGAGATATGTGTGTGTGAAATCCGTAATTCACCTAGCTTGTTGGGAACCCAAAGTTTCTTTTCAGTTGCAAACTCCACTCCATACATATTTATGGGTAGGGTCTATCTCCAACTCGGTTTTACAGAGAAAAGTGCAGGAACTTCAAACCGGCACTAGGAAACAGACTGAGAAAACAGAGTAAAACTTTCCCCTGCAACCCGTTCCCTTTGTGCTAGATGAACGAACGTCTCTCCACATGCTCAGTTCTGAGACATAAGTGTGTGTGAAAGCCGTCCTTCAACTAGCTTGTTGGGAACACAAAGTTTCTTTTCATTTGCAAACTCCACTCCATACATATCTATGGGTATTGTCTAGCTCCAACTCGGTGTTAAAGTGAAAACTGCAGGAAGTTCAAACCGGCACTAAGAAACTGGCTGAGAAACCAGCGTAAAAATTTCTCCTGCAAACCGTTCCCTTTCTGCTAGATGAACGAACGTCTCTCCTCATGCTCAGTTCTGAGATACGTGTGTGTGAAAGCCGTCCTTCACCTAGCTTGTTGGGAACACAAAGTTTCTTTTCAGTTGCAAACTCCAATCCATGAATATCTGTGGTTATGGAATAGCTCCAACTCGGTTTACAGTGAAAATTTCAGGATCTTCAAACCGGCACTAGAAAAAAGACTGAGAAACCAGAGTAATAGTTTCTCCTGCAACCCGTTCCCTTTCTGCTAGATGAACGAACGTCTCTCCACATGCTCATTTCTGAGAGAAAATTATGTGTGAAAGACGACTTTCACCTAACTAGTTTGGAACTCAAAGTTTCTTTTAGGTTGCAAAATCCACTCCATACATATATATGGGGATGTACTAGCTCCAACTCGGTTTTACAGGGAAAACTGCAGGAAGTTCTACCCCGCACTAGGAAACAGACTGAGAAACCAGAGTAAAAGTTTCTCCTGCAATCCATTCCCTTTGTGCTACATGAACGAAAGTCTCTCCAGATGCTAAGATCGGAGAGATATGTGTGTGTGAAAACAGTAATTCACCTAGCTTGTTGGGAACCCGAAGTTTCTTTTCAGTTGCAAACTCTACTCCATACATATATATGGGGAGGTACTACCTCCAAATCTGTTTTACAGTGAAAACTGCAGGAACTTCAAACCGGCAGTAGGAAACAGACTGAGAAACCAGAGAAAAGTTTCACCTGCACCCCGTTCCCTTTGTGCTAGATGAACGAACATCTCTCCACATGCTCAGTTCTGAGAGATCAGTGTGTGTGAAAGCCGTCGTTCACCAAGCTTGTTGGGAACACAAAGTTTCTTTTCAGTTGCAAACTCCACTCCATACATATCTATGGGTATGGGCTAGCTCCAACTCGGTTTTACATTGAAAACTGCAGGAACTTCAAACAGGCACGAGGAAACAGAGTGAGAAACCAGAGAAAAGTTTCTACTGCAAACCGTTCCCTTTGTGCTAGATGAACGAACATCTCTCCACATGCTCAGTTCTTAGAGATAAGTGTGTGTGAAAGCAGAAATTCACCTAGCTTATTGGGAACACAAAATTTCATTTCAGGTGCAAACTCCACTCCATACATATATATGGGGAGGTACTAGCCCCAACACCTTTTTCAGTGAAAATTGCAGGAACTTCAAATCGGCACTAGGAAAAACACTGAGCATCCAGATTTAAAGTTTCTCCTGCAACACGTTCCCTTTGTGCTAGATGAACGAACGTCTCCCCACATGCTCAGTTCTGAGATATAAGTGTGTGTGAAAGCCGTCCTTCAACTAGCTTGTTGGGAACACAATGTTTCTTTTCATTTGCAAACTCCACTCCATACATATCTATGGGTATTGTCTAGCTCCAACTCGGTGTTACAGTGAAAACTGCAGGAAATTCAAACTGGCACTAGGAAACAGACTGAGATACCAGAGTAATAGTTTCTCCTGCATCACATTCACTTTGTGATAGATGAACGAACGTCTTTCCACATGCTCAATTCTGAGAGATAATTATGTTGAATGCCGTCATTCACTTAGCTTGTCAGGAAAACAAAGTTCCTTTTAACATGCAAACTCCAATCCATACATATATAAGGGGAGGTACTAGTTCCAACTCTGTTTTACAGTGAAAACTGCAGGAAATTCAAACCGGCACTAGGAAACAGACTGAGAAACCAGAGTAAAAGTTTCTCCTACAAACAGTACCCTTTGTGCTAGATGAACGAACGTCTCTCAACATGCTCATTTCAGAGAGAAAAGTCTGTGTGAAAGCCGTCCTTAATCTAGCTTGATGGGAACACAAAGATTCTTTTCATTTGCAAACTCCAATCCATACAAATATATGGGGAGGTAATAGCTCCAAATCGGTTTTACAGTGATAACTGCAGGAACATCAAACCGGCACTAGGAAACAGACTGAGAAACCAGAATAAAAGTTTCTCCTGAAAACCGTTCCCTTTCTGCTAGATGAAGGAACGTCTCCCAACATGCTCAATTCTGAGAGATTTTTGTGTGTGAAAGCCGTCCTTCACCTAGCTTGTTGGGAACACAAAGTTTCTTTTCAGTTGCAAACTCCATTCCATACATTTATATGGGGAGGTACATGCTCCAAATCAGTTTTACAGTGAAAACTGCAGGAAGTTCAAACCGGCACTAGGAAACAGACTGAGAAACCAGAGTAAAATTTTCTGCTGCAAACCGTTCCAATTTTTCTATATGAACGAACGTCTCTCTTCATGCTCAGTTCTGAGTCATATATGTGTGTGAAAGCCGACCTTCACCTAGCTTGTTGGGAACACAAAGTTTCTTTTCAGTAGCAAAATCCACTCCATACATATCTATGGGTATGGGATAGATCCAACTCGGATTTACAGTGAAATCTGCAGGAACTTCAAACAGGCACTAATAAACAGACTAAAAACCAGAGAAAAAGTTTCTCTTGCAACCAGTTCACTTTGTGCTATATGAACGAACGTCTCTCCACATCCTCAGTTCTGTGATAAGTGTGTGTGAAAGACGTCCTTCACCTAGCTTGTTGGGAACACAAAGTTTCTTTTCATTAACAAACTCCACTCCATAGATATCTATGGGTAGGTACTAGCTCCAACTCGTTTCCTAGTGAAATCTGCAGGAAATTCAAACAGGCACTAGGAAACAGACTTAGAAACCAGAGTAAAAGTTTCTCCTGCAACCGGTTCCCTTTGTGCTAGATGAACGAACGTCACTCCACATGCTCAGTTCTGAGAGATAATTGTGTGTGAAAGCCGTCCTTCAACTAACTTGTTGGGAACACAAAGTTTTTTTCAGTTGCAAACACCACTCCCTAAATTTCTATGGGTATGGGCTAGCTCCAACTCGGTTTTACAGTGAAAACTGCAGGAACTTCAAACAGGCACTAGGAAACAGACTGAGAAACCTTAGTAAAAGTTTCTACTGCAACCCATTCCCTTTCTTCTAGATGAACGAACGTCTCTCCACATGCTCAGTTCTGAAAGGTAAGTGTGTGTGAATTCCGTACTTCACCTAGCTTGTTGGGAACACAAACTTTCTTTTCAGTTGCAAACACCACCCCATACATATATATTGGGTGGTACTAGCTCCAAATCGGTTTTACAGTGAAAACTGCAGGAGCTTCAAACAGGCACTAGGAATCAGACTGAGAATCCAGAGTAAAAGTTTCTCCTGCCACACGTTCCCTTTGTGCTAGATGAACGAACGTCTCTCCACATGCTCAGTTCAGATAGATATGTGTGTGTTAAAGCAGTCCTTCACCTAGCTTGTTGGGAACACAAAGTTTCTTTTCAGTTGCAAACACAAATCCATAAATATATGGGTATGGTCTAGCTCCAACGCGGTTTTACAGTGAAAACTGCAGGAAATTCAAACCGGCACTATGAAACAGACTGAGAAACCAGAGTAAAATTTCTCCTGCAACCCGTTCCCTTTGTGCTAGATGAACGAACGTCTCTCCACATGCTCATTTCGGAGAGATAAATGTGTGTGAAAGCCGTACTTCACCTATCTTGTTGGGAACACAAAGTTTCTTTTCAGTTGCAAACACCACTCCATACATATCTATGGGTATGGGCAAGCTCCAACTCTGTTTTACAGTGAAAACTGCAGAAACTTCAAACCAGCAGTAGGAAACATTCTGAGAAACCAGAGTAAATGTTTCCCCTGCAACCGTTCCGTTTCTGCTTGATGAACGATCGTCTCTCCACCTGCTCATTTCTGAGAGAAAATTATGTGTGAAAGACGAACTTCACCTAACTTGTTTGGAACACAAAGTTTCTTTTAGGTTGCAAACCCCACTCCATACATATATATGGGGAGGTACTAGCTCCAACTCGGTTTTAAAGGGAAAACTGCAGGAACTTCTAACCGGCACTAGGAAACAGACTGAGAATCCAGAGAAAAAGTTTCTCCTGCAATTCGTTCCCTTTGTGCTAGATGAACGAACGTCTCTCCACATGCTGAGATCGGAGAGATATGTGTGTGTGAAATCCGTAATTCACCTAGCTTGTTGGGAACCCAAAGTTTCTTTTCAGTTGCAAACTCCACTCCATACATATTTATGGGTAGGGTCTATGTCCAACTCGGTTTTACAGAGAAAAGTGCAGGAACTTCAAACCGGCACTAGGAAACAGACTGAGAAAACAGACTAAAACTTTCCCCTGCAACCCGTTCCCTTTGTGCTAGATGAACGAACGTCTCTCCACATGCTCAGTTCTGAGACATAAGTGTGTGTGAAAGCCGTCCTTCAACTAGCTTGTTGGGAACACAAAGTTTCTTTTCAGGTGCAAACTCCACTCCATACATATATATGGGGAGGTACTAGCCCCAACACCTTTTTCAGTGAAAATTGCAGGAACTTCAAACCGGCACTAGGAAACACACTGAGCATCCAGATTTAAAGTTTCTCCTGCAACACGTTCCCTTTGTGCTAGATGAACGAACTTCTCCCCACATGCCCATTTCTGAGAGAAAATTATGTGTGAAAGCCGTCCTTCACGTAGCTTGTTGGGAACACAAAGTTTCTTTTAGGTACAAACTCCACTCCATACATATATATGGGGCGGTACTATCTCCAACTCGGTATTACATTGAAAACTGCAGGAACTTCAAACAGGCACGAGGAAACAGAGTGAGAAACCAGAGAAAAGTTTCTACTGCAACCCGTTCCCTTTGTGCTAGATGAACGAACATCTCTCCACATGCTCAGTTCTTAGAGATAAGTGTGTGTGAAAGCAGAAATTCACCTAGCTTATTGGGAACACAAAATTTCATTTCAGGTGCAAACTCCACTCCATACATATATATGGGGAGGTACTAGCCCCAACACCTTTTTCAGTGAAAATTGCAGGAACTTCAAATCGGCACTAGGAAAAACACTGAGCATCCAGATTTAAAGTTTCTCCTGCAACACGTTCCCTTTGTGCTAGATGAACGAACGCTCACCACATGCTCAGTTCTGAGATATAAGTGTGTGTGAAAGCCGTCCTTCAACTAGCTTGTTGGGAACACAATGTTCTTTTTCATTTGCAAAGTCCACTCCATACAATATCTATGGGTATTGTCTAGCTCCAACTCGGTGTTACAGTGAAACTGCAGGAAATTCAAAACTGGCACTAGGAAACAGACTGATGATACCAGAGTAAGTAGTTTCTCCTGCAACAAGTTCACTTTGTGATAGGATTGACGAACGTCTTTCCACATTGCTCAATTCTGAGAGATAAGTAATGTTTGAATGCCGTCATTCACTTGCTTGTCAGGAAAACCAAACGTCTCCTTTAACAGGCAAATCTCCAATCCATACATATAGAAGGGGAGGTACTAGTTCCAACTCTGTTTTACAGTGAAAACTGCAGGAAATTCAAACCGGCACTAGGAAGCAGACTGAGACACCAGAGTAAAAGTTTCTCCTACAAACAGTACCCTTTGTGCTAGATGAACGAACGTCTCTCAACATGCTCAGTTCAGAGAGAAATGTCTGTGTGAAAGCCGTCCTTAATCTAGCTTGATGGGAACACAAAGATTCTTTTCATTTGCAAACTCCAATCCATACAAATATATGGGGAGGTAATAGCTCCAAATCGGTTTTACAGTGATAACTGCAGGAACATCAAACCGGCACTAGGAAACAGACTGAGAAACCAGAATAAAAGTTTCTCCTGAAAACCGTTCCCTTTCTGCTAGATGAAGGAACGTCTCCCAACATGCTCAATTCTGAGAGATTTTTGTGTGTGAAAGCCGTCCTTCACCTAGCTTGTTGGGAACACAAAGTTTCTTTTCAGTTGCAAACTCCATTCCATACATTTATATGGGGGAGGTACAAGCTCCAAATCAGTTTTACAGTGAAAACTGCAGGAAGTTCAAACCGGCACTAGGAAAAAGACTGAGAAACCAGAGTAAAATTTTCTGCTGCAAACCGTTCCAATTTTTCTATATGAACGAACGTCTCTCTTCATGCTCAGTTCTGAGTCATATGTTGTGTGTGAAAGCCGACCTTCACCTAGCTTGTTGGGAACACAAAGTTTCTTTTCAGTAGCAAAATCCACTCCATACATATCTATGGGTATGGGGATAGATCCAACTCGGATTTACAGTGAAATCTGCAGGAACTTCAAACAGGCACTAATAAACAGACTAAAAACCAGAGAAAAAGTTTCTCTTGCAACCAGTTCACTATGTGCTATACGAACGAACGTCTCTCCAGATCCTCAGTTCTGTGATAAGTGTGTGTGAAAGACATCCTTCACCTAGCTTGTTGGGAACACAAAATTTCTTTCATTAACAAACTCCACTCCATAGATATCTATGGGTAGGTGCTAGCTCCAACTCGTTTCCTAGTGAAATCTTGCAGGAAATTCAAACAGGCACTAGGAACAGACTTAGAAACCAGAGTAAAAGTGTTCCTGCAACCCGTTCCCTTTGTTCTAGATGGAACGAACGTAACTCCACATGCTCACTTCTGAGAGATAATTGTGTGTGAAAGCCGTCCTTCAACTAACTTGTTGGGAACACAAAGTTTTTTTCAGTTGCAAACACCACTCCCTAAATTCTATGGGTATGGGCTAGCTCCAACTCGGTTTTACAGTGAAAACTGCAGGAACTTCAAACAGGGCACTAGGAAACAGACTGAGAAAAACTTAGTAAAAGTTTCTACTGCAACCCGTTCCCTTTCTTCTAGATGAACGAACGTCTCTCCACATGCTCAGTTCTGAAAAGGTAAGTGTGTGTGAATTCCGTACTTCACCTAGCTTGTTGGGAACACAAACTTTCTTTTCAGTTGCAAACAACCACTCCATACATATATATGGGGAGGTACTAGCTACAAATCGGTTTTACAGTGAAAACTGCAGGAGCTTCAAACAGGCACTAGGAATCGACTGAGAATCAGAGTAAAAGTTTCTCCTGCCACACGTTCCCTTTGTGCTAGATGAACGAACGTCTCTCCACATGCTCAGTTCAGATAGATATGTGTGTGTTAAAGCAGTCCTTCACCTAGCTTTTGGGAACACACAAGTTTCTTTTTTTAGTTGCAAACACAAATCCATAAATATATGGGTATGGTCTAGCTCCAACGCGGTTTTACAGTGAAAACTGCAGGAAATTCAAACCGGCACTAGGAACAGACTGAGAAAACCAGAGTAAAATTTCTCCTGCAAACCCGTTCCCTTTGTGCTAGATGAACGAACGTCTCTCCACATGCTCATTTCGGAGAGATAAATGTGTGTGAAGCCGTACTTCCCATCTTGTTGGGAACACAAAGTTTCTTTTCAGTTGCAAACACCACTCCATACATATCTATGGGTATGGGCAAGCTCCAACTCTGTTTTACAGTGAAAACTGCAGAAACTTCAAACCAGCAGTAGGAAACATTCTGAGAAAACCAGAGTAAATGTTTCCCCTGCAACCGTTCCCTTTCTGCTTGATGAACGATCGTCTCTCCACCTGCTCATTTCTGAGAGAAAATTATGTGTGAAAGACGACTCACCTAACTTGTTTGGAACACAAAGTTTCTTTTAGGTTGCAAACCCCACTCCATACATATATTGGGGAGGTACTAGCTCCAACTCGGTTTTAAAGGGAAAACTGCAGGAACTTCTAACGGCACTAGGAAACAGACTGAGAATCCAGAGAAAAGTTTCTCCTGCAATTCGTTCCCTTTGTGCTAGATGAACGAACGTCTCTTCTCACATGCTGAGATCGGAGAGATATGTGTTGTGAAATCCGTAATTTCACCTAGCTTGTTGGGAACCCAAAGTTTCTTTCAGTTGCAAACTCCACTCCATACATATTTATGGGTAGGGTCTATCTCCACTCGGTTTTTACAGAGAAAAGTGCAGGAACTTCAAACCGGCACTAGGAAAAGACTGAGAAAACAGAGTAAACTTTCCCCTGCAACCCGTTCCCTTTGTGCTAGATGAACGAACGTCTCTCCACATGCTCAGTTCTGAGACATAAGTGTGTGTGAAAGCCGTCCTTCAACTAGCTTGTTGGGAACACAAGTTTTCTTTTCATTTGCAACTCCACTCCATACATATCTATGGGTATTGTCTACTCCAACTCGGTGTTTAAAGTGAAAACTGCAGAAGTTTCAAACCGCACTAAGAACTGGCTGAGAAACCAGCGTAAAAATTTCTCCCTGCAAACCGTTCCTTTCTGCTAGATGAACGAACGTCTCTCCTCATGCTCAGTTCTGAGATACGTGTGTGTGGAAAGCCGTCCTTCACCTAGCTTGTTGGGACACAAAGTTTCTTTTCAGTTGCCAATCTCCAATCCATGAATATCTGGTGGTATGTAATAAGCTCCAACTCGTTTACAGTGAAAATTTCAGGATCTTCAACCGGCACTAGAAAACAGACTGAGAAACCGAGTAATAGTTTCTCCTGCAACCCGTTCCCTTTCTGCTAGATGAACGAACGTCTCTCCAATGCTCATTTCTGAGAGAAAATTAATTGTGAAAGACGACTTTCACCTAACTAGTTTGGAACTCAAAGTTTCTTTTAGGTAGCAAAATCCACTCCTACATATATGGGGGATGTACTAGCTCCAACTTCGGTTTTACAGGGAAAACTGCAGAAAGTTCTACCCCCCACTAGGAAACAGACTGAGAAAACCAGAGTAAAAGTTTTTCCTGCAATCCATTCCCTTTTGTGCTAGATGAACGAATGTCTCTCCACATGCTAAGATCGGAGAGATATGTGTGTGTGAAAACCGTAATTCACCTAGCTTGTTGGGAACCCAAAGTTTCTTTTTCAGTTTGCAAACTCACTCCATACATATATAGGGGAGGTACTAGCTCCAATCTGTTTTAACAGTGAAAAACTGCAGGAACTTCAATCCGGCAGTAGGAAACAGACTGAGAACCGAGAAAGTTTTCACCTGCACCCCGTTCCCTTTGTGCTAGATGAACGAACATCTCTCCACATCTCGTTTTGTGAGAGATAAGTGTGTGTGCAAGCCGTCGTTCACCAAGCTTGTTGGGAACACAAAGTTTTCTTTTCACTTGCAAACTCCACTCCATACATATCGATGGGTATGGGCTAGCCTCCAACTCGGTTTTACATTGAAAACTGCAGGAACTTCAAACAGCACTAGGAAACAGAGTTAGAAACCAGAGAAAAGTTTCTACTTGCAACCCTTCCTTTTGTGCTAGATGAACGAACGTCTCTCCACATGCTCAGTTGTGAGAGATAGTGTGTGTGCAAGCCGTCCTTCAGGTAGCTTGTTGGGAACACAATGTTTCTTTCCAGTTGCCAACTCCACTCCATACATATATATGGGGAGGTACTAGTTCCACTCGGTTTTACAATGAAAACTGCAGGAACTTCAAACCGGCACTAGGAAACAGACTGAGAAGCCAGATAAAGTTTCTCCTGCAACCCCTCCCTTTGTGCTAGATGAACGAACGTCTCTCCCATGCTCAGATCTGAGAGATAAGTGTGTGTGAAAGCCGTCCTTCACATAGCTGGTTGGGAACACAAAGTTTCTTTCATTAACAAAATTCACTCCATACATATCTATGTGTAGGACTAGCTCCCAAAACTGTTTTTACAGAGAAAACTGCAGGACATTCAAAACGGGTTTTTCGGAAACATACTGAGAAGCCAGAGTAAAAGTTTCTCCCTGCCAACCCGTTCCCTTTGGCTAGATGAACGAACGTCTCCACATGCCAGTTCTGAGACATAATTGGTGTGTGAAAGCCGTACTTCATCTAGCTTGTTAGGAACACAAAGTTTTCTTTTCAGGTGCAACTCCACTCCATCATATATATCGGGAGGTACTAGCCCCAACCCTTTTTTCACAGTGAAAATTGCAGGAACTTCAAAACCGGCACTAGGAAACACACTGAGCATCCAGATTTAAAGTTTCATCCTGCAACACGTTCCCTTTGTGCTAGATGAAACGAACTTCTCCCCACATGCCCATTTCTGAGAGAAAATTGTGTGAAAGCCGTCCTTCACCTAGCTTGTTTGGGAACACAAAGTTTTTCTTTATAGTACAAACTACTCCACTCCATACATATATATGGGGGCGGTACATCTCCAAAACTCGGTTATTACAGGGAAAAACTGCAGGAACTCCACAACCGCAGTAGGAAACAGACTGAGAAACCAGAGTAAAATTTCACCTGCAAACCTTTCCCTTGTTGCTAGATGAACGAACATCTTAATCTCCACATGCTCATTTCTGAGAGATCAGTGTGTGTGAAAAGCCGTCTTCA